>NW_026652288.1:38022282-38219406 GCF_009828535.3 Hylobates moloch | reverse complement strand
CGTCTCTGCCTGGCCACCCCGTCTGGGAAGAAGTGAGGAGCGCCTCTGCCCGGCCGCTCCGTCTCGGAGGTCTACCACGGAGGCCAGAAGCAATGTGGGGGCTGGACGTGGTGGCTCACGCCTGTGGTCCCGGCACTCTGGGGGGCGAGGCGGGTTGATCACTTTGGGCTAGGAGTTCGAGACCAGTCTGGCCAACATGGCGAAACATGAAAAATACAACAGACAAACTAACCAACCAACTCAGTGACAACAAAACAGGTCTACCCTGGAGTCATACTCTAATTTTTTCTATTTTCCTCCCTTTCTGATCCTTTATCCCAGTTTCTTTTTCTTCCTCTTCCTTCTCCCTCTTCTTTGTCAAATAGATGATTGAGTTATTATCACTGATCGATATAAAGTCCCTCTCTCATTTATTTTAACTCCCACCCCCCATTTCTATTCCCCGACTTCCCATGTGCAACCTTCCTAATATGTTTGATACGCATCTTTTTGTTTGTATGTATTATTAGAAAATGTTTATTGTTTTTGTGTGCAAAAAAATTAATAAAAAAAAAAAAAAAAAAGAAAGTGCTGCATTCTCACAATTCAAAAAGGAGCAAAGATAGTGTGTTCCCCAAAAATTGGTCAGTGACAAAAGTGGCTGAGGTTGAAGAACAGGGTGACATGTTTGAATAAAATGGTTTCATGAGGCTGGGCGCGGTGGCTCATGCCTGTAATCCCAGCACTTTGGGAGGCTGAAGCGGGCGGATCACGAGGTCAAGAGATTGAGACCATCCTGGCCAACATGGTGAAAGCCCGTCTCTACTAAAAATACAAAAAATTAGCCGGGCATGGTGGCAGGTGCCTGTAATCCCAGCTACGTGGGAGGCTGAGGCAGGAGAATTGCTAGAACCCGGGAAGTGGAGGTTACAGTGAGCTGAGATTGTGCCATTGCACTCCAGCCTGGGCAACAAGAGCAAAACTTTGTCTCAAAAAAAAAAAAAAAAAAATGGTTTCATGAAATACGAGAGTGGAACATTTTTTTCCACCTTTATATAATATATTGGTTTTTGTTTTGTTTTGTTTTGTTTGAGCGTAGTCTTGCTCTGTCACCCAGGATGAAGTACTGGAGTATAGTGGTGCGATCTTGGCTCACTGCAGCCTCTGCCTCCCAGATTCAAGCGAACTTTGTGCCTCAGCCTCCTGAGTAGCTGGGATTACAGGCACCCACCACCACACCCGACTAATTTTTGTATTTTTAGTAGAGACAGGGTTTTGCCATGTTGTCCAGGCTGGTCTTGATCTCCTGACGTTGACTTCGGCCTCCCAAAGTGCTGGGATTACAGACGTGAGCCACCGCGCCTGGCCTTTATATAATAGTTTGTATGTGATATGTCATTTTTTTTCTTTTTTTGAGATGGAGTCTCTGTCACCCAGGCTGGAGTGCAGTGGCGCAATCTCAGCTCACTGCAACCTCCACCTCCCAGGTTCAAACAACTCTCATGCCTCAGCCTCCTGAGTAACTAGGACTACAGGCATGTGCCACCACGCCTGGCTAATTTTTGTATTTTTAGTAGAGATGGGGTTTACATCAGCACCCCCCTCCCCGAACACATACACTGTTTCTGACTCCCCTTCCGGCTTAACTGTGTTCCAGGGACCATGACCATCTTACATGCTCGGTATGTGGTGTCTCCATCTTGTCCATCATCTCCCTCCCTGCAGTAGGGAATCAACTCAGTGAACATTTACTTTGACAGAAGCTGACAAACAAGGGCCAGCAGGGTCTTGGGGTGAGTGTCATGACATCAACCACAGAAAGCACTTGGCTTCAAGCGAGCTGTTATCATATCTGAGCCACGTCCCGGAATAATGGTGACTCTCTGGGCAGAAGGTTTATTCTGAGCCCGGAGTCTCCCTGTGTTGCCCAGGCTGGTCTTGAACTCATGGGCTGAAGCGATCTCCCACTTTGGCCTCCCAAAGTGCGGGGATCACAGGGCTCTTCCTCTTGGAAGAAGGAGGCCTCCGCTGCCCTCTGCCTCCCACCAGCCCCAGGTGGGAACACCTGGCCCACCTGAGAAATCTGAACCTAAAGCCAGTTGTTCCTCCCCCTGGCGGTAGCTTTCGGGGATGCAGGTGCCAAACTGCCAGGTGCAGGGAGAAAACACTAGAACACTTATTTATTTTCAATGTTAACGCTCTGTTTTTTTTTTTTTTTTTTTTTTTTGAGACGGAGTCTCGCTCTGTCACCCAGGCTGGAGTGCAATGGCACAATCTCGATTCACTACAACCTCCGCCTCCCAGGTTCAAGCGATTCTCCTGCCTCAGCCTCCCAAGTAGCTGGGGTTACAGGCACCACCACACTTGGCTAATTTTTGTATTTTTAGTAGAGACGAGATTTCATGATGTTGGACAGGCTGGTCTCGAACTCCTGACCTCGTGATCTGCCCACCTTGGCGTCCCAAAGTGCTGGGATTACAGGTGTAAGCCACTGCGTCCAGCCACCTGTTTTATAATTCGGGGTTCTGAGGTGTGATCTAGAGCTTGAATGAATACTGTTACAGTGCATCATGTCATTTCTATACATATTCATAAAACAGGTAGAGGCAGCAACATTTTGTTGTTGTTTTGATTTGTTTTTTGTTTCTTTGAAACCAGGTCTCCCAGGCTACAGTACAGTGGCACCATCACGGCTCACTGCAGTCTTGACTTCCTGAACTCAAGCAATCCCCCTACCTCAGCCTCCTGAGTAGCTGGGGCTACAGGCACACACCACCCTGCCCAGCTAATTTTTGTATTTCTTATAGAGACAGGGTCTCCCTATGTTGCCCAGGCTGGTCCCAAACTCCTGGGCTCGAGCGATCTCTCGCTTTGGCCTCCCAAAGTGCTGGGATTACAGGTGTGAGCCACTGTGCCCAGCCCATCAAGATTTTTTTACTGTTAGGGGTGTGAGACTCTCCAAACCAGAAGCCAACAATGTGAGCCATCCTTGCTTGAATGCCCCAGGGAGAGGCCCTTGGCTAAGCATTTGACGTGTACGAGACATGTTTATAATTGGGCAAAGCATAAAAAAGTATAAAAAGATGCCCCTTCCTTAAGGCACAACATCTACTTGTTGGATGCCTGTCATAGTGTATGGATTTTGTCAGATGAAGTCACTTTGGAAACTCTCTCATAACCAATGCGAAATCTGGGGTACCTATAGTGCACACAGAGTCCCTTCAGCTCCTTCCACTTCACACATGGGATGGCCCTGAGAGGAGGTCACTGCCACCGCACTGCAGACCTGAGAGGGCAAACCTGTTCTGGCCCCTGTTTGACAGAAGGGGAAACTGAGGCAGAGAAGACGTGACTCACGGCAGGTCATGCGGTAAGGAGGCAGTAGGCCAAACTCTGGCCCTGCATTGCTGGAGTCCCCACCTGAGCTCTTGGGCACGCAGCTCTGCTCCTCCGCTGAGGACACCATGCCCATTCCACCCGCCCGTCCTCTTCCCAGGATGCTCGCATCTACCTACCTGCGTGTAGCAGCGCAGCAGTAGCCCCTTGTCCTTCAGCAGGCGCATGAAGTAGTGACAGATGGTCGGCTGCAGGGAAGAATGACAGCACTGCTGATGATTGTAGGGAACAGCCACAGGCCACTGCCGTGTGCCAGGAACTGTTCTAGGCACTGCCACTGTTTTACCCCCAGGGAACCATCACAGCAGCCGTGTCGGGGAGAGACCACCGCTATCCCCAGATCACAGATGAGGAAACTGAAGGGCAGGGAGGGGGATTGTGTTGCCAAAGTCACATGGTGGGTAAGCTGCAAAGCTGAGATTCGCACCCAGGCAGCCTGCTGCAGGGTCCCGGGCTCTCAACAGCATCGTTAGTGCAGCTAAGCCTTGCAGCAGCCCTCTTCAGACAGTACCATCAGCTTCACTTCATAGGAGGCAAATCGGAGGCTCAAGGTCGTAAGATGAAGACATGAAGAACCAGGACTTGAACCGAGGCAGTCTGGGCCCAGCACCCATGTACTTAATGGCTACATAATATTTGTCTGCAGGGCCCTGGGGGGAGCTTCCCATGCGTGCCCTCCCCCAACCCTTCCTGTTTCGCCCCCTGCAAAAGAAAGATCTCACCTTGAACTGCCCAGGATAGAGTTCCTTGGCGAGGGCGAAGAAGGGTTCTGGATGTTTCTGTAGGAGAGATAGCCAGAGGGCCAGATGCCCCAGGCAGGATGAGGGTTGGAGCCAGGCGACCCCCATCCCCACCCCTCACAGACGCCCCTTCCTGGGGGAGCACAAACCTTGAAATAGCTGATCTCGAAGATGGCCTCTGGGTAGGGAAGATGGTACTTCTCTAGGTTGTCATAGAGGCCGGTGGATGGAGAGCGAAAGTCGGGGATGCCTGCGGCTAGGAAAGAGGGGGTCAGGGAGCAGTTGGTCTATACCATACTAACCCTCCCAGGACAGGGCTCAGATAGGGCTCCTCCCTGGCCCTTGGGAGGGACTCCCCAATTCTTGGGGGTGGCTGCTGGGGGAGTAGGGTTACTTACATGTGGAGATTCCAGCTCCCACCAAACAGATGACTCTGCGACCTGGAGGAGAGGAACTTATGCACCACATGACACTGTTTGCTCAGTCCCTACAATAGCACCACCCATCACAGCCCCTGACACCATTTACTCCACGCTAGGCCCTGGGGCAAGCATCTCAGATGCATGACGGGCCTTCCAATCATCTAGAGGGGGATGGTGTTAACATCCCCATTTTATAAATAAGAAAACTGGGGCTGAGATAGGGGAAGAAGTCACACAATCGACAGTGGAAGAGCCAGCCAGCGGATAAAGAATCCAATGTTGGGCTGGGTGCAGTGGCTCATGCCTGTAATCCCAGAACTTTGGGAGGCTGAGGCAGACGGGTCATCTGAGGTCAAGAGTTTGAGACCAGCCTGGCCAACATAGAGAAACCTCGTCTCTACTGAAAATACAAAATTAGCCAGGCGTGGTGGCACATGCCTGTAATCCCAGCTACTTGGGAGGCTGAGGCAGGAGAATCACTTGAACCCAGGAGGCGGAGGTTGCAGTGAGCTGAGATCATGCCATTGCACTCTAGCCTGGGTGACAGAGCAAGACTCCATCTCAAAAAAAGGAAAAAAAAAAAAAGAGAGAGAGAATCCACTGTTGGAAATTACACCAACTTGGACTTGAGAAAAGGCCATTTGAGGATACGAACCCTGGGCTGAGCAGAAATAGCTGGTGGCTGATGAGTAGCCACCAGGCTATAGTACCCTGGCATCTGCCCATCAGCTGATAGACAGGCACAAGTGTGACATGCTGTGGATCAGGTGCCTCTGGGATACCTTGTCCAAGGGAGGACAGCAAAGGTGAACAGAGCACAAAGCCTGCCACAGCTTCAACCCTGAGCTTCAGCTCTGAGATGCCATCAGGCCAGGCCTGGTTGAATCCAGTGGTGGCTACATGTGGTCTGGATTCAGGGGACCTGGGGTCAAATCCTGGCTCTGCCACTTGGCAGCTGTTTGACCCTACACTGAGTCATGACCTTTTTGTGCCTCCTTTTCCCCCTCTGTCCAGATCACTTCCGTAATGATCTTACAGGTATAATGTGAAGATCAAATAATAGGACACTTGTAAAGTGCTGAGCCCAGTGCCTGGCAAATAGTGAAGGCTCAATTAAGTGGTTAAAAAGAAATTTTTAGGGCCAGGCCTGGTGGCTCACTCCTGTAATCCCAGCACTTTGGGAGGCCAAGGGGGGCATATCACCTGAGGTCAGGAGTTCAAGACCAGCCTGGCCAACATAGTGAAACCCCATCTCTACTAAAAGTACAAAAATTAGCCAGGCGTGGTGGCAGGCACCTGTAGTCTCAGCTACTCGGGAGGCTGAGGCAGGAGAATCGCTTGAACCCGGGAGGCGGAGGTTGCAGTGAGCCAAGATAGCACCACTGCACTCCAGCCTGGGCAACAGAGTGAGACTCTGTCTCAAAATAATAAGAAGAAGAATAAATTTTTAGAGCAGTGAGGTGAGGGTTGGAGCCTCACCTTTAAATTTTTGCAGAGAGGGGGTCTCGCTTATTGCCCAGGCTGGTCTTGACCTCCTGGACTCAAGTGATCCTCCTGCTTTCAGCCTCCCAAAATGGTGGGATTATAGGCCTGAACCACCACGCCCGGCCTCAATTAGTTGTTATTATTCATTACTATCTCCTCCTGGGCACCCTCATGAGCCAATTACCCCAGAATCCAGGTGCAGGAGGACACAAGGAACAAATGCTTTGTAGCCACTGCCTGTGTTGTCTTTGGGGCCTGCCCAGGCTAAAAGATGGCTGCAGACAGCTGCTCGCCTGCCACAGGAGAGGGAGGCTCAGGGCAGCAGGCCTGGCTGCCCGAGGAGGGAGACAGTGGCAGCTGCAGGACAGGGACACGGGAGAAGACGTCCTCAACAAAAGGCTGCTCAGGAACCACAAAGGGTCGATTGTTCTAGTTGAGGACCGCTGAGGGCCTGGTTTCTCAGACTTTGGTGACCTCAACTCGTGGCAAGAAATATAAATTTCAGGCCGGGCGGGGTGGTTCACGCCTCTAATCCTAGCACTTTGGGAGGCCGAGGAGAGTGGATTGCTTGAGCTCAGGTGTTTGAGACCAGCCTGGGCAACATGGTGAAACCCTGTCTCTACTAAAACACAAAAAATTAGCCAGGCATGGTGGTGTGCGTCTGTAATCCCAGCCACTCGGGAGGCTGAGGCAGGAGAATTGCTGGAACCCAGGAGGTGGAGGTTCCAGCCTGGGCAACAGAGCAAGACTCCATCTCAAAAAACAAAAAGAAAAAGAAATATAAATTTCATGGTGACTCAGTAAGTGGACACCTATCCCCACATCTGAAATAAGCCTCCTGTAGTAATAAACACGGCATACCCTGCCACAGCTCTCGCTATGTTCCAGGCCCTGCTCTAAGCATTTGCATTTTTATTTATTTTTAAAATTTTATTACTTTATTTATTTTTTAGTCAGGGTCTCACTGTGTTGCCCAGGCTGCAGTGCAGTGGTGCCATCATAACTCACTGCAGCCTCCAACTCCTGGGCTCAAACAATCCTCCCTTCTCAGCCTCCTGAGTAGCTGAAACTACAGGCAATGCCCCCACATCTGGCTATTTTTTTTTTTTTTCTTGTAGAGATGGTGTGGGGGGTCTCACTATGTTGCCCAGGCTGGTCTTGAACGCCTGGCATTGAGTGATCCGCCATGGCCTCCCAAAGTGCTGAAATTACATACATGAGCCACTGCACCTGGTCCTATATTAATTTATTTAGCCCCCCCAATAACCTTATGAGTTAGATACTATAATCATTATCCTCATTTTATGAAACAGGCCTGGTCAATCAGAGTGCAGAAATTCACTCAGCAATGGAGAAGCGACCCAGGTCTGGCCAATCAGAGGCATGGGGGCAGGCATGTGACTCAACCTGGACCAATGGGAGCCAATCTCTGCTGTCTGGTTTGAACTACTGGGAAAAGGTGCTCTCTTGGTGGCAGCTCCTAGGCTAGTGGAACATGCATTTGCAGCTGCCAGGAGTTACCTTTACCCCAACACAAGAAAAGCAGCATCAGGGAGAGTTATGATTTTTAACAAAGTGGAAGCACCTGGACCCAGCCATGCTTCCAGCTGGATTACAGCCAACACACTCCTTTTTGGCTTAAGCCAGTTCCAGTTGGGTTTCTTGCTACTTGTAAAGAAAAGGTTTCAATAAATGGTTCAAGTGGCTGGGGATGGGAGGTCACTTGGGGCCAGGAACCGGGCAAAGTGGCCCAATCCTGACAGGGGACTCACAGCGTTCGCTCTGCATGTACCGGGCCACCCCTTCCAAGGTCAGCTCGTCCAGCAGACGCTCCTTCTGGCTGCCCAGGCTGAGCGTCTGGGAGAATAAGTTCCGCAGGAAGTCCACTGACCGGAAAGAAGAGAGACAGCGGCAGGATGGGCATTCAGCCAGAGGGCATGGATGTCTCCAGCACCCTGGCCCCAGCCCTGGGGTCCCCGGCCTCCCCACATCTAAAGGCACGAGGCCTGGCCCAGCCAGGGGCCTCCAGGAGCCTGCTCTGGCACTGGTACCCAACCCACTGCTACATACTTCGAATGTCACTCCTGATGGAGTTGAGGAGGTATCACCCACACCCCTGCCCTGAAATTCCCCCGCCCCCCAGAACCCTGCTCCCTGTCCCTCCAGGAAGATACTCACTGTCGGCTTCTCCACCAGTGGCTCCTCCCTCAGAGTCTGAATCTGAGTCCTGGAAGGGGTGGGGTGGAGTGGCCAGGCCCGAGAGGTGGGATTAGGGAGGGAGGAGAGGGGGTGATACCAGGTTTGGGGAAAAGGCTCTGGCAGGAAGGTGGCCTGAGGAAGTGCGGGGTGGTGGAGAGACTGCACTGGGGCTAGCTGGAGGGCTCTGGGACAGGCTGCCCGGGTTGGAGTCCTGGCCATGCCAGTCCCCAGGAGCACGACCTCATGTGAGTGGCTTCGCTTTTCTTTTCTTTTTTGAGACAGTGTCTCGCTCTGTCGCCCAGGCTGGAGTACACTGGCGCAGTCACAGCTCGCTGCAGCCTCAACCTCCCAAGCTCAAGGGATCCTCCCACCTCAGCCTCCCAAGTAGCTGGGACCACAGGCGCGTGCCACCACGCCAGGCTAATCTTTTTGTTTGTTTGTTTTTTTGTAGAGACAAGGTCTCCCTGGGTTGCCCAGGGTGGCCTTGAACTCCTGGGCTCAAGCAAGTCTCCTGCCTCGGTCTCCCAAAGTGCTGGGATTACAGGCGTGAGCCACTGTACCTGGCCGTGACTTTGATTTTCTAAGTCTGGGTGTCCCTCTCCTTGGAAAGGGAGCTCGGGTGCTGGGCGTGGCAGCAGCGGCGGGGGAAGTGCTCAGTAAGCACTGGCAGTTGCTGTTAATATTATCACAGACTGGGGTCTTCCCTTCGTTCCCGGGTCCCCTGGAGCGTGGGCCTGCTGTCCTTCCCAGCAGCCCTGGGGGCCTCTGAATAATGTCCCAAGTCACTCTGGGAATGATTCCAATGCAAAGCCTCGGTGCTCACTGCAAGGACCTATGTGCCCCCTGCTCAAGGCCCCAGATGCTCTCTGCCCACTCTCCAGCGACCTCTGTCTCCTTCCTCAAAGCCTCCCCTCAGCCCAGCTCTGGACTGGCAGGTCTCTGGGACTCTGTCCAGGGCCTCTCTGCTTTCTCTTTCCACTTTCCTGGGGTTACCTGTCTCATCCATGCCAATGGCCTCTGCCTCGGCACTCATGATACCATCTCTCTGCCCCCAGATCCAGGGTTTCCTGGCTTCCTGGACACCTTGCCCTAGGTGCCCCCCAGCCTCTCACTCCTACTATGTCCCAAACGGACCCTGGCATCTCCCCCAAGCCCATCCTCCTCCCAGGCCTCATCTCAACGCAATCATACTGTTCCCGCCGTCAGCCAGATGTTTCCTGCCCCCGCCTCCGTCCTCGCCCTCCTGCCACAGCCCTTCAGCTCCAGAGCATGCACCCTTAGCCTCCTAAGGGTCTGTCCACCAACCCCCTTTCCCTCCCCTGGGTCCACCTGGTCCAGCCTGTCCTCTTCTCCGGGGGTCCTGCCCCAGCCTCCCCCACCACCCATCCACCCAGCCTCAGTCTCCACCTCCCATCCACCCTGCTGCCCTGCATGTGAGGCTGTCTGGGTCAGCTCACTCCTCTCCACTTCAAAGGCCCTTCTCTCTGGTTTCTCCAGTCTTCCCAGACATCTATGGAATTGCCAGGATGTCCACAAGGGCAGGGGCTTTGTCTGGGTGCCCAGCCCTGAGAACAGGGACTGGCTCCTGGCAGGGGCTCCAGGAGCTCCTCCACCTCAGCATGAATGCCTGCTTCAGGCTGGACCACGGCTGGGCCCTGCAATGGATTTCACCAAAATGCAGTTCTGACCAAGCCACCACCTCAGACAACTCCCTTTCCCCGACACTCACTGCTCTGCGTCCAAGCCTTTTTGAATAAGACCCTCCCTTCCAAACATATGACAATTTAAAAAATTGCTTTTTAAGATTGCAGTGGCTCATGCCTGTAATCCCAACACTTTGGGAGGCTGAGGCAGGAAGATTGCTTGAGGTCAGGAGTTCAAGACCAGCCTGGGCAACGCAGTGAGACTCTGTCTCTATTTAAAAAGAGAGAGAAAGGCTGAGCACGGGGGCTCATGCCTGTAATCCCAACACTTTGGGAGGCTGAAGTGGGTGGATCATGAGGTCAGGAGATCGAGACCATCCTGGCCAACACGATAAAACCCCGTCTCTAATAAAAATACAAAAAATTAGCTAGGCATGGTGGCACATGCCTGTAGTCCCAGCTATTCAGGAGGCTGAGGCAGGAGAATTGCTTGAACCTGGGAGGTGGAGGTTGCAGTCAGTGAGATCACCCCACTGCACTCCAGCCTGGGTGACAGAGCGAGACTCCGTCTCAAAGAAAAAGAGAGAGAGAGAAAGAGTGAGAATGAGAGAGAGAGAGAGAGAGAAAGAGAGAGTGGACAACCTCTGCAAAAACCTTGACTATACTCGCGTATACTTCAGCAACATATAACTTGGGGCACTCGCCTTGTAATTGCCCAGGCCCACCCTTATAAAGATAACCACTGTTAGCTAAGCTTAATGGAAATTACTCCAGTTTTCTCTGCATAAAACTAATTATTTTTACAGAAATAGGTCATAGTACAATACAACATCTTGAGTTTTCGGCAGAACAATATACCACAGACCCACCTAATTTAAAAAATAATTTTTTTAAGAAAGAGACGGCATCTTGGTATGTTGCCCAGGCTGGTCTCATACTCCTGGGCTCAAGTGATCCTCCTGCCTCCCACAGTGCTGGGATTACAGGTGTGAGCCACTGTGCCCGGCCTCACCTCATTTTTCAGAGCAGCTACATAGTATTGGATTGTATGGATGAAACATAGTTCATTTAACCCATCCACTGACAGCCATTTGCACTGTTTCCAGTTTTGCCCTGTGATGGACAATGCTGCATTTTATATCCTCGCATCTCTCTCTTTGGGACTGAGGATCCTTTTTAACATTCAACCTTTTTCTCTGACAGTGGTCGTGCTTTGGGGGCCAGGCGAGTGAGTTGCCACGGCCTAACAGGAGGCTCTTATATCCTTAGCAAGGCTCCACTGTGCATTTGTGAAGTATTCTGATGCCTGCTTCTGCACCACCCCATGTCTGAAAGGCAATCTTGGGGGTGTGGGTGGGCTGGCACTCTTTCAGGCTGTACACAGTGAGGCTATGTGGAAGGCCTGTGCCCAGCGTGTGTCTGCAGCTTGGCCTAAGGGAGAGCTGGAGGTGCTGACGGGGACCTTCAAGCTCCTATGAGACTGCCTGTCCACCTCTCCTGGCAGCCTCTGGCAGGCGGTGTGCCCAGTGCTGGGGGACTCAAACCCTTCCCTGCTCCTCTAGCCCAGGGACAGGGGATAAGTGACTTAACAGCTCTGCCTCAAATTCTGCATCTATAAAATGGCCATGATAGGCATTTCTCTTCACAGGGATGCCAGGAAGATGAAATGAGATGAGGCAAGTTTGGCGCTAAACAGTATGTCCAGCTGGAGTAAGCCATCAGTAAATGATAACCACGACTATAACGAGCTGACCACCACCAGCCACCCAGTTACGGAACACATCATACTCCTTCATGCCCCCCAGGTCTTCGCACAAGCAATACCTGTTGTGTGGATCACCATTTCTCACCTTGTCTAAGAAAATTCGAAGTCACTCTTCGTTTATGCTATGTCTGTATCTTGGTCGGACAGCTAGACCAGCCTGTGGATTCCTCCAGGGAATGGCCTGGCTGGAATCTTTTTTGACCCAGAAAGTTTTCTCTGTGCTCCCACAGTGCCCTGAGTTTCTTTACTTTTCTTCCTTTTTTTTTTTTTTTGAGACTGTGTCTTGCTTTGTTGCCCCGGTTGGAGTGCAGTGACACAATCATGGCACACTACGGCCTTAACCTCCTGGGCTTAAGCAATCCTCCCCCAACTCAGCCTCCCGAGTAGCTGGCACTGCAGGCATGCACCACTACACATGGCTAATTTTTAAATTTTTTGTAGAGGTGGGGGCCTCCCTGTGTTGCCCAGACTGATCTGGAACTCCTGGGCTCAAGCGATCCTCCTACCTCAGCCTCCCAAAGTACTGGGATTACAAGCATGAGCCACTGTGTCCACTGGCCCTGAGTTACTTTCTTTCTTTTTTACCTTTTAGAGAAAGGGTCTTGCTCTTTCACCCCGGCTGGAGTGCAGTGACGCAATCATAGCTCACTGCAGCCTCAAACTCCTGGGCTCAAGCGATCCTCACACCTCAGTCTCCTGAGTTATTGGAATTACAGGCATAAGCCACTGCATCTAGCCCCCTGAGTTACTTTCATCATGCTGTGAGATCATTTTTTCCCATCACTTGTCCACGAGATCTGTGCGTTCCAAGACCAAATGGGACACCTGTCTCTTCCAGTCCCAGGACAAATGTGGTTCAGAAGGGATGGCAGGCAGTGGCAAGGAAGAAGGAAAGTTTGGGAGGACAGGCCTGGACTTGAGGCTGGAAACTCTTCTCTGACAATCCCCAGAATCTGCCTTTCCCCAGAAAGCGGCACTGGGTGGTGTGAGGGATTGGGGCAATGAGCCGAGGGCCCTGGGTGACTGTCTCCCCTTTGCCACCTCCCCCCAGTGTGGGATGTGGAACAAGTCCGTCTCTCTCCTCCCCTCCACCCTTTCCCCCATCTCACCTGAGCCTCCTGCACCTTCCCTGCCTGGGTCTCCAGAGGGTGAGAGGCTGGGGGAGGGGAGCAGAGGTGGTTACAGTGGGGAGAACGATTAAGGGGGGAATAAAGGGGTTCAAATGGTCAGTGAGGGGGCAAGAACACCTACCAACCTAGTTACACTGGGATGGGATGGTGGTAAAAATGGAGCAGAGGGAGGGAGGGGATGGAGAAAAGATCTTATCCGCATGCAAAGTGATGCTGGGAGAGGTGATTAGTGAGGGAAAGAGAGGCTGGAGAGGAAGATTTAGGAGGAGAGGGAGAAAGTAGGGGCTTTTGCCCAGGCTGGTCTTGAACTCCCGGGCTCAAGCGATCCAACCACCTTGGCCTCCCAAAGTACTGGGATTACAAGCATGAGCCATTGTTTCTGGCCCTGACTTACTTTCTTTCTTTTTTACTTTTTAGAGAAAGGGTCTCGCTCATGTCACCCAGGTTGGAGTGCAATAGTGCGATCATAGCTCACTGCAGCCTCAAATTCCTGGGCTCAAGCGATCCTCCTCCTCCTACCTAGGGGATTCAGGGCATGAAGGAACACTCAGGAGGAGTTAAGAAGGACACGACAGTGTGTGAGTGTGTGTGCGGGGAGGGTTAGATTTACAAGGCAGAGGGAAGTTTAGGAAGGAAGAGAGAAGGGAAGAGACGCTTTGGCTGGGAGGCAGGTTTGGGAGGGAGGTGCAGTGGTGCAGTGGAGGCGGTAGGTTTAGGAGAGGAGCGGAACAAGGCGAAGCCATAGGAGGGGACAGCAGGGGTCCCTCGGGATCCTCTGGTTGCCTCTAACAATCAGGTACCCTTAGCAACCAGGACCGGGGCAACTTATGTTCTTTGCAGCGAGGGTCCTTAGCAACCAAGGTGCGAGAAACACGCGCTCATTGGCAACTTGGCAAGTGGATGTGGTAAACGAACCCTGAACACACTGCGACCCAGAAACCCACCAGCCTAGCGATACAGATCGCTTAGCAACAGCCCTCAGAATCCCACTCCCCGAAGCGCTCCCTACTTCCCGCCCCACCGCGGCCGCCCTTGGGCCCCGGGGCCTGCAGCATTCAGCCAGGCCCCGGCGCGGCCCAACCCTCCTACCCGGATCCCCGACTCACGGTCTGGCTCTGCCATGGGCGCGGTGCTGAGGCCCTTGAGGCTGTCACTGACCGCTCTGTCCCGTCACCAACCACTGTGTCCCGTCACCGACTGCTCTGTCCTGTCACCGACTGCTCTGTCCCGTGACGGCACCAGAAATGGGAGGGGCCGTGATAGGGCACAGAACTACAACTCCCAGCAGACATTGCGGCCGCAGAGGCGCTTTCGTACAACACCCAGAGCGCCCCAGTTAGGTAAGAAAGCGCGCGAGGACCAGACTACGAGTCCCAGAAGGCGTGGCGTCAGCAGCCATGTTGGTAAAGGGCGCCCGGAAAATGTGGGAACGGCTGGAGAGTCGTAGTCCTCCCGAATACTCTGATTGGTCAGGATGCAGTACGAGGGCGGGGTGTGTGCGATTCAGCATATTATCATTGGGTGAATCAGGGGGCGTGGTGGGGAATTTCCCGCAGGGCGGAAGCGCCAGAACTCCCGGCAAAGCCCAGCTACAGGCGGGCGACTGCGGAGGGCCCCTGAGGCGGCGGGGGCCATGGCTGGGGTCGCGTGCTTGGGAACAGCTGCCGACGCAGATGAATGGTGCGACAGCGGCCTGGGCTCCCTGGGTCCGGACGCAGCGGCCCCCGGAGGACCTGGGTTGGGCGCGGAGTTGGGCCCGGGGCTGTCGTGGGCTCCCCTCGTCTTCGGCTATGTCACTGAGGATGGGGACACGTGAGTGAACCTTAGGCTGCCAAACGGAGCCCTAGGACCCGGCGTCAGATTCCCCGTTAATCTCTGATCCCTGAGGCTTCCTAACCTCATACTCCTAAATCTGACTTCCGATGCTGAACTTCCTGACCTCTAACCCCCGAGTCCTAACTTTTAACAAAACCAATCTTCTATCCAGCTATGATCCTAACCCAATCATTTCTTACCTTCTTTTCTTGAACTATGATTCTCAGCTCCTGGAATCCACATTGTATCCACTGATACCCAAACCTGACTCCAGTCCTGAGACTTTTGTTAGAACTGTGGCTTCTCCTGACTTCTAACCTCCAAATATGATCTTTGATTCTTAGTTCCCGATTTGAGCCTTAGAGTTTGATTTCCGAAATTAATACTTGGTCCCTGACTCTAAGATCCTGTCTTCTGAGCAGTGTTCTTCAAATCTTAAATTCAAAGAGAGAGAATGTAAGCTCCTCTATGTTGAATTCCTAATTAAAGTAAAAAAAATAGGAAAATTAAAAAAAAAGAATGTAGGCTCCATGAGACCAAGGATTCATCTGTTAAACAAATATTGTTTACACATTACCACGTTCCAGGCTCCGTTTAGGTGCTAGTGATAAAGGCAGTGAAGAAGACAGACAAAAACTTAAGCCCTTGTGGAGCATACATTTTAGTGGAGCTAAATAAGCAGATTGATAAGACCGCAAGGAAGGAAAGAAACAAAGACAGGAAGAAACAAAGACACGCAGAAAGAAAGAAACATAGAAAGTACGAGAAGGAAATAAAGTCAGAGGTAGTAAGTACTTTGGAGAAAAATAAAGCAGGAAAATGAGGCAATAGATAAACAAGATAAGAGCATTTCAAGGAGAAAGAACTGCAGTTGCAAAGGCCCAGATGAGGGACTGTACTGGGTTTTTTGTCTGTCGTGTTTACTGCTATATGCCCAGTGATGCAAGCAGTGCCTGACCCAGGAGGCACTGAATAAATATTGATCTCAACCAGCTTTATAGTTTCGTTAATTTTCATTAATTAATTTTGGTTTCATTAATTTTTTTTTACTTTAATTGGTCTCTGTTCTGACTCTTTTTTTTTGAAACGGAGTCTCACTCTGTCGCCCAGGCTGGAGTGCAGTGGCACCGTGTCGGCTCACTGCAACCTGTGTCTCCTGGGTTCAAGCAATTCTCCTGCCTCAGCCTCCCAAGTAGCTGGGATTACAGGGGAGTGCCACCACGCTCAGATAATTTTTGTAATTTTTTGATAGAGACAGGGTTTCACCATGTTGGCCAGGCTGGTCTCAAACTCCTGACCTCAAATGATCTGCCCACCTTGGCCTCCCAAAGTGCTGAGATTATAGGCGTGAGCCACCACACCCGGCCTAATTCAGTATTTTTTTTTCTTTTTTTTTGAGACTGGAGTCTTGCTCTGTCGCCGAAGCTGGAGTACAGTGGAATGATCTCAGCTTGCTGCAACCTCTGTCTCCCGGGTTCAAGCAATTATCATGTTTCAGCCTTCCGCGTAGCTGGGATTATAGGCATGCACCGCCACATCCGGCTAATTTTTGTATTTTTAGTAGAGATGGGATTTCACCATGTTGGCCAGGCTGGGCTCAAACTCCTGACTTCAAGTGATCCACCCACCTCGGCCTCCCAAAGTTCTGGGATTACAGGTGTGAGCCACCACACCCGGCCCAAAAATATTTGTATTTCTGTCTGTCTGTCTGTCTGTCTGTCTATCTATCTATCTAATCTATCTATCTAATCTCTGTCTATCTCTATCTATCTACCTGCCTGCCTGCCTGCCTGCCTGCCAGGCTATCTATGGACAGGGTCTTACTCTGTCACCCAGGCTGGATACAGTGTCTCAATCACGGCTCGCTGCAGTCTTGAGCTCCTACCAAGCCATCCCCCTACCTCAGCCTCCAAAGTAGCAAGGACTACAGGTTTGCTCCACCATGTCTGGGTAATTTATTTATATCTAAAGGGTGTTTCTCGTAGACAGTGTATGATTGGGTTTTGCTTTCTTTTTAATAGAGACGGCATCTTGCTATGTTGCCCAGGCTCATCTTGAATGCCTGGGCTCAAGCAATCCACCTGCCTCAGCCTCCTAAAGTGCTAGGATTATGGGCATGAGCCACCACCCCTGGCCTTTGCTTTTTAATTCAATCTAACAATCTCTGCCCTTTTTTTTTTTTTTGAGGCAGCGTCTTGCTCTGTCACCCAGGCTGGAGTGCAGTGGCATGATCGTGGCTTACTGTAGCCACGACCTCCTGGCTCAAGTGATCCTTGCACCTCAGCCTCCTGAGTAGCTGGGACCACAGGCACATGCCACCATGCCTGGCAAACTTTTAAATTTTTTTGTAGAGACAGGGTCCCCCTATGTTCTCAAACTCTTTTTTTTTTTTTTTGAGACAGTCTTGTTCTGTCACCCAGGCTGGAGGGTAGTGGCACTATCTCTGCTTGCTGAAACCTCTGACTCCTCCTGGGTTTAAGCAGTTCTACTGCCTCAGCCTCCCAAATTTGGGATTACAGGCGCATGCCCTCACACCTGGCTAATTTGTGTATTTTTAGTAGCAACAGCAGTTTCACCATTTTGGCCAGGCTGGTCTCGAACTCCTAACCTCAGGTGATCCACCCACTGTGGCCTCTCAGAGTGCTGGGATTACAGGTGTGAGCCACTGTGTGCAGCCGTGGTCTCAAACTCTTGAGCTCAAGCAATCTTCCCACCTTGGCAACCCAAAGTGCTGGATTACAGGGATGAACTGTGCCCAGCCAGTCTCTGTGCCCAGAGTCTCTGCCTTTTAATTAGTGTTTAGACCATTTACATTTAATTTGATATTGATATGATTGTGTAAATTTATCCCATGTCTATTATATATATTCTATTTATCTATGTTTTCTTTTTCGTCCTTTTTGCCTTTTATTGGGTATTGTTTTTGTTACTTTTTTTTTTCAATCCTGCTCCTTCTGTATAGTGTTTTTCATTTTATTTCTTTTTTTTTTTTTTTGAGACGGAGTCTCGCCCTGTCGCCCAGGCTGGAGTGCAGTGGTGCAATCTCGGCTCACTGCAAGCTCCGCCTCCCAGGTTCACGCCATTCTCCTGCCTCAGCCTCCCGAGTAGCTGGGACTACAGGCACCTGCCACTGTGCCCGGCTAATTTTTTGTGTGTATTTTTAGTAGAAACGGGGTTTCACCGTGGTCTCGATCTCCTGACCTCGTGATCCGCCCGCCCGCCTCGACCTCCCAAAGTGCTGGGATTATAGGCGTGAGCCACCAAGCCCGGCCTCATTTTATTTCTTTTGTTTGCTTCTTAGATATTCCTGTTTTTGTTATGTTAGTGGTTGCTTTAAGGTAGGGGTTGGCAAACTATGGCCTCCAGGCAAAATCTAGCTAGCCATCTGCTTTTGTATGGTTGTGAGCTAAGAATGGTCTCTACATTTTTAAACAGTTTCTAAAAATCAAAAGAATAATAATATTATATGGCAAGCGAAAATGTATGAAATTCATATTTCAGGCTCCATAAATAAAGTTCTTTTGGAATGCAAGCAAGCTCATTCATTTACATATTGTCAGTGGCTGCTTTTGCACTGACACAGCAGAGTCGAGTAGTCAAAAGAAACCATAATCCCAGCACGTTGGGAGGCCGAGGTGGGTGGATCACGAGGTCAGGAGTTCGAGATCAGCTTGACCAACATGGTGAAACCCTGTCTCTACTAAAAACTACAAAAATTAGCCAGGCGTGGTGGCATGCGCCTGTGGTTCCGGCTATTCAGGAGGCTGAGGCAGGAGAATCGCTTGAACCCAGGAGGTGGAGGTTGCAGTGAGCTGCGATCGTGTCACTGTGCTCCAGCCTGGGCGACAGGGCAAGACTGTGTCAAAAAATAAAAATTAAAATAAATAAATAAATAAATATTCTTGAATATTATTCTGGGATGGCGTTAAATTACTCGGAAGTAGTTTCAGTCTTTCCAGTTTTGCTTTTATGGGTTGTTCGGTGGGTGTTGAGCAGTGCCCCATCTACAGCTAATTATTCCCCACTATTGAGGCAAGACCTTCCTGAGTATCCCACCCAATAGCCTGTGATGATGTTTTTCCAGCCTGGCTGGTGGGAACACTCACTATTCCTGGCCCTGTGTGAGTAACGAGCACTTTTCTGAAATCCTTTTGGATGGTTTTCCCATCCCCACAGACTCACAGGCATGGCTGATCCGTATTCTCCGGAATACACAAGAGAACCTCCTGCAGTTCCCCAGCAATCTCTCCTTTGGCAACTCTCTTCGTTTTGTACTCTGTCCTGTGACTCTAGCCACCCTGGCCTCCACAGACTCTTCCTCCATATCCATCTCCTGACCTCAGACAACCTAATGGGCTCTGCTTGGATTCCCCTCTCTGCACCGTGGCTTTGAAACTCTCTCCAGACAATAAGCTGTGGCAGTCGAGTGTGGGGCCCATCTCGTGCTTCCTGTCTTTCAGGGGTCACTGATTCATTGCACGACATCCAGTGTCTTCAACACTGTTGCTTCATATACCGTATTTCATCTGACTCTTGTTTGTTTCACGTGGGAGTGAATTCTGGTCCATGTTACTTCGTTTTGGGCAGAAGTGGAAATCCCACTGAATAAACATTGATTCCACGAATTTGCTGATGAAACTCTGACCTCTGACCTCCCAGATAGCTGACAGGGGTTTCCAGAACTGTGGTCACAAGGCCTAGCACACAGTAGGCGCCCCATGTTTGTTGAATGAAGGAATGCAAGAGGACTTGAACTTTGCCCTCTGACCCCGGTCTTTGTCCCCAGGGCACTGCACTTGGCTGTGATTCATCAGCATGAACCCTTCCTGGATTTTCTTCTAGGCTTCTCGGCCGGCACTGAGTACATGGACCTGCAGAATGACCTAGGCCAGGTGAGCCACGAGGGATGGTGTAGGGCTTGGGGTCCAGGGTTCCCAGTGTGACCCCCTACCGCCTGTCCTCTGCTTCTGCAGACGGCCCTGCACCTGGCAGCCATCCTGGGGGAGGCATCCACGGTGGAGAAGCTGTATGCAGCAGGCGCCGGGCCATGCGTGGCGGAGCGTAGGGGCCACACGGCGCTGCACCTGGCTTGCCGTGTGGGGGCACACGCCTGTGCCCGTGCCCTGCTTCAGCCCCGCCCCCGGCGCCCCAGGGAAGCCCCCGACACCTACCTCGCTCAGGGCCTTGACCATATTCCCGATACCAACCACACCCCTGTCGCCTTGTACCCCGATTCCGACTTGGAGAAGGAAGAAGAGGAGAGTGAGGAGGACTGGAAGCTGCAGCTGGAGGCTGAAAACTACGAGGGTGAGGGTCGTCACCAGGGAAGGACTCAGCTCCCGGGCTAGGCGAGAGCACCTGGCCCTGGGCTCAGCTTCCCTGATTTGAGACCGAGCTCCTTGGGAAATCATGCCTAGGCTTCAGGAGCCCAGACGTCGGGACCAGGGACCTCCACTCAGGGCCCAGATGATTGAGAATTGGATATATAGGACCCAGGACCCCCACCTGGAGGCCCCAGGTCACTTGGGATGCAGACCTGTCACCCACAGACAGACCCAGAGCTGCCAGGATCCAGTTGTTGGGCCCCCAGGCTCCCCACCTGCAGAGTGTGTTGCAGCTGGGACCCCTACCCCACCCAGGACCAGGGAATGCAGAGCTCAGGCCCTCTGTGAAACTCTGGCACCCCAGGTTCCCAGCGATGGGCAGCAGGGTTCAGAGACAGCCCTCCTCAGCCTCATGGGAAGAAGGGCTCATCTGCCCACAGCCCTGACATCCAAGTTTCTGTTCCCCTGCCTATAAGCCCAGCCACCTGAGACCAGACCCCTCCTCAGATGGACTGACGTCATTCAGGACCCAGTGTTCAGGGCCTACCTCTAGCCTCTTGTCCCCAGGCTTTTCAGCTACTTGGTACACTTTGGTTTTTTTTTTGGAGACAGAGTCTCACTCTATTGCCCAGGGTGGAGTTCAGTGGCACGATCTTGGCTCACTGCAACCTCCACCTCCCAGGTTCAGGCAATTCTCCTGCCTCAGCCTCCCGAGTAGCCAGGATTACAGGGATTACAGGCACATGCTACCATGCCCAGCTTATTGTATTTTTAGTAGAGACGGGGTTTTACCATGTTGACCAGGCTGGTCTTGAATTCCTGGCCTCAGGTGATCTGCCCGCCATGGCCTTCCAAAGTGCTGGGATTATAGGTGTGAGCCACTGTGCCTGGGCAGGAACCTTAATTTAAGGGTTTTTTTTGTTTTGTTCTGTTTTGTTTTTTTATGACATGGAGTCTCACTCTGTTGCCCAGGCTGTAGGGCAGTGGCGCCATCTCGGCTCACTGCAAGCTCTGCCTCCTGGGTTCACGCCATTCTCCTGCCTCAGCCTCCCGAGTAGCTGGGACTACAGGCACCTGCCACCATGCCCAACTAATTTTTTGTATTTTTAGTAGAGACGGGGTTTCACCATGTTAGCCAGCATGGTCTCGATCTCCTGACCTCGTGATCCACCTGCCTCGGCCTCCCAAAGTGCTGGGATTACAGGCGTGAGCCACCACGCCTGGCCTATTCTTTTTTTTTTGAGACGGAGTTTTATTCTTGTCACCCAGGCTGGAGTGCAATGGCGCGCAATCTCGGCTCACTGCAACCTGTGCCTCCCGGGTTCAAGCGATTCTCCTGCCTCAGCCTCCTCGGTAGCTGGGATTATAGGCATGTGCCACCAGGCCCAGCTAATTTTTGTATTTTTAGTATTTCACCATGTTGGCCAGGTTGGTCTGGAACTCCTGACCTCAAATGATCTGCCTGCCTCAGCCTCCCGAAGTGCTGGGATTACAGGCGTGAGCCACTGTGCCTGGCCTTTATTTTTTATTTTTAGTAGAGACGAGGTCTTGCCATGTTGCCCAGGCTGCTTCTTGAACTCCTGGGCTCAAGTGATCCTCTTGCTTTGGCCTCCCAAAGTGCTGGGATTACAGGTGTGAACCAGCATGCCAGCTTAGGTCCTTTGACAGATAAGAGCAGAGACTTGGGTCTCCTCCTGGCCCCAAAATCCAGGCCCCCTGTCCACAGACCCCAGGCTCTTTACCCACGGTCCCCAGGCTTCAAACAACTCAGGCACTAGCACTTGCCAGCAAGCTCAGGCCATCTGAGACAGGCATTTGGGACCCAGGTACCTCTTTGCCATACCCAAGAATTCAGGAACCAGCCCCCAAACCTGATCACCCTCAGGCCACATGACCCTCCCCCAGGATCAAAGCACAGCAGGGGGACCCCTCACCTCATCATCTGACGCCAATCACTCTGTCCCCAGGCCACACCCCACTCCACGTGGCCGTTATCCACAAAGATGTGGAGATGGTCCGGCTGCTCCAAGATGCTGGAGCTGACCTCGACAAACCGGTGAGCCCCAACCTCGGGGAAGGTGCCGTCGGCGGGAGGGGGCTTGTCCCCTCTTCGGGCCCTCTGACCTTTCTGTTGAACCCCCACAGGAGCCCACGTGCGGCCGGAGCCCCCTGCATTTGGCAGTGGAGGCCCAGGCGGCCGATGTGCTGGAGCTTCTCCTGAGGGCAGGCGCGAACCCTGCTGCCCGCATGTACGGCGGCCGCACCCCACTCGGCAGTGCCATGCTCCGGCCCAACCCCATCCTCGCCCGCCTCCTCCGTGCACACGGAGCCCCTGAACCCGAGGGCGAGGACGAGAAATCCGGCCCCTGCAGCAGCAGTAGCGACAGCGACAGCGGAGATGAGGGCGTGAGTCAGGAGAGACAGGGCAGCCCAGCTGGGGGGTCAGGATAGACCGACAGGCAAGAAGCCCAAGAAGATAATTAGGCACCGACCTTGGGCTGCTGTTAGAGAACTCAGGCAGCAGCGCCAGTGACACGGGGCACTAGTCAGGAAAGACCTGGACAGGGGTGGTGGGAAGAGCTTGGGCAGAAGTAGCTGAAAAACTAAGGCAGTGGCAAAGGTAGAACTCAGGCAGGGGTGGAGAAAAGACCTTGGTCGCAGTGATTGGTGAACACAGGCGGGGGTGGGCGGCAGCACCGGGGGTGATTTTAGGCAGCAAGAATTGGAGAACTCACACTGCGAAAAGAAAACCTTGGGTGGCAGTGATTTGAACACCGGCAGTGGTGGGGCAGGACCCGAGCCAGCGGTGGGGAGAGATATAGTCAAGAGAACCCAGCAATACAGATCCGTCCTTGGGCAAGGTGCGGTGCTAAATGATGGGTGTGGAGGAATTTGGGTAAAGGCAGAGAGAAGGGGTGGAGGAGGGCCAGCTCAGTTGCCGAAACTCTGGAGTGGCGGCTGGCTAGAAATTGGTCTGTAGAAGTGACCTTGAAACTGGAGTTCTGGCCAGGTGCGGTGGCTCACGACTGTAATCCCAGCACTTTGGGAGGCCGAGGCGGGCGGATCATGAGGTCAGCAGTTCAAAACCAGCCTGGCCAACATGGCAAGACCCTGTCTCTACTAAAAATACAAAAATTAGCTGGGCGTGGTGGCGCAGGCCTATACTCCTAGCTACTTGGGAGGCTGAGGTAGGAGAATTGCTTGAACCTGGGAGGTGCAGGTTGCAGTGAACCTAGATCACAGCACTGCACTCCAGCCTGGGCGACAGCGAGACTCCATCTAAAAAAAAAATAAAAAGAAAAGAAAAGAAAATGGAGTTCTGAGAGCTAGGAACTGGGAGGTTGAGCCAGGAGCAGGGGAACTTGGGCTTTGAGGCGAGACCCAATTCTTAGGGTGCTCTATGAGGACATGGGTGGTGGGCAAAGTGACAGCCACCTGAGCCCCTCTGCCTGGTCCCCTTTGCCCCCAGGATGAATACGACGACATTGTGGTTCACAGCGGCCGCAGCCAAACCTGGCTGCCTCCCACCCCAGCCTCAAAACCTCTTCCTGACGACCCCGGCCCCGTCTGATTCGTTTCATTGTTAATATAATTTCCAGTTTAATAAATAAAACCCTAGTTCTGACAACCAGAGACCAGACTGATCTTGTCTTCCCAGTCCTTCGGGTCCTTCTGGGGCCCGTCCCTGTCACATCAAGTGCTGTTCACAGAGGCAGGGTGCGTTTCTTTGTGCTTTATTCACTCAGAAGGGTTGGAGTGGGAGTACATAGGTGTGGGGGTGCTTCCTGTGTCAGGGCTGAGCCCAGCCCCTGGCTCAGCTCAGACTCGCCTCCTTGGGTGTGGTTCCAAGGCACGTCCGTCTCCTCCCCTGTTTGGGTAGCGTGGGGTGGCGTGGGGTGCCAGGTGAGATGGAGGCTTCGGGGTCAACAGTCCTAAGCCACAGGGTGTGTCGGGAGGAAGGAGGGCCTGAGGCAGGGGTCAGCCCTCCCTCCTGAGCTACTCCCCCAGCGTCTCTGTCACCTTCTTCAGTTCGTCTCTCAAGTGCTCCAGCCGCTCCACCTGTTCCTGGTGGGGTCAGAAACGGAGTGGTCAGCACCCACCTTCAAAGGCAGGCCGCCTCGGTCACTGTGATTGTGGGCCATGTCGGTTCTCATAGTGGCATCCAGCAGCGGTCGTTCTGATTGTCGTGGACCGCGATGGTGACCATGCTGACTGTCATAACCCCGGAAGAGTGGTGCTGGCTAATGCGACCACAGCCAACAGCAGTGGCTTGGCACTGCCAAAGGTGCCTGGGATGAGCACCTTGTGATGGCGCTTTATTTTTATTTTTAAGATGTAGTCTCGCTCTGTCACCCAGGCTGGAGTACAGTGGCACGATCTCAGCTCACTGTAACCTCCACCTCCCGGGTTCAAGTGATTCTCCTGCCTCAGCCTCCCGAGTAGCTGGGATTACAGGCACGCACCACCATGCCTGGCTGATTTTTTGTATTTTTAGTAGAGACGGGGTTTCACCATGTTGGCCAGGCTGGTCTCAAACTCCTGACCTCAGGTGATCCTCCCGCCTCAGCCTCCCAAAGTGCTGGGATTGTAGGCGTGAGCCACCGCGCCCAGCCATTTTTTTTTTTTTTTTTTTTTTTTTTTTTCACGCACCACCATGCCCGGCTATTTTTTTTTTTTTTTTTTTTTTTTTTTGTTAAAGACGGTTTTGCTCTGTTGCCCAGGCGGGAGTGGTGTAGCACAATCATGGCTCAATGCAGCCTCAACCTCCCGGGTTCAAGCAATCCTACCACCTCAGCCTCCTGAGAGCTGGGACCACAGGCGTGCGCCACCATGCCTGGCTAATTTTTTAAATTATTTGTAGAGTCAGGGTTTCACTATGTTGCCCAGGCTGGTCTCGAACTCCTGGCCTCACGGGATTCTCCCGCCTTGGCCTCTGAAAGGATTAACCCTCCCTAGGATTACAGATGTGAGCCACCATGCCCAGCCTGTTACGCCACTTTTGGTGCCACCAATCATGGTGACACTTTGTTTTCCATGACCCAGCAATGGTGTCTATCTGTCACCTAGTGAAGTAGGCACAGCAGCCACTTTTCACAGTGGCCAACTTGCTAGTGATGGTGGCTTGCTTCTGTGCAATGGCGCCATCTTGGTTGCTGTAGTCCATACAGTAGTATGGAAGTATCAGGTAGAGGCCTTGCACGGAAGTTGATACCCAGTCGTGGTGTCAGTCTTGGCCACTGTGATCCACTAGTGATGGATCTGGTGGTGTAGGGCCAACACCGGTGGCTGTTGAGTTGTAACTCCACTGACCATCCAACCCTGCCTCCAAACTGTTTTGGTGTTCCTCCTTCATCCCCCTACTCACCTCCCTCTCCGAAGCTGCCTCCTCCTTCTGCCTGGGCTCAGCCTCTGGCTGGTGGTGGTGGTGGTGGTGGGACGAGTCTTCGTGCCTCTCTCCTCCGCCTCTCTCGGCCCCCTGCCACAGGCTGCGGTCCCCGCCCAGCACCTGCACCCCGTTCTCCTCTGCCTGGAACTGGGCCGTCTCTTTGTCACTGGCCTTCTCTGCCACCCGCTTCTGGAGGTCCCCTCCATTCTCTAGATGCTGCTGCCACAGGTCCTCAAAGGTCTCCATGGGCCCCCTCTTCCTCTCCTCCTCCTCCTCCTCCTCCTCCTGGTGGAGCTGGCGGTGCCCTTGCGTGCGGACGGCTTGTTCCTGGACCTCGGACTTGTGGGTCCTCTCTGCCACCTCCTCCTCTTCCTCATCCCTCACCTCCTGGCTGGACCTCGTCTTCCCAGCCTCCTGCTTCTTGAAATCCCCAAGCAGCAGGCCTTTCTCCTCAGTGGACGCACAGCCGTGGGGCTCTGTCCCGCACAACTCTGGCAGAAAGGGAAAGGACACTCTCTAGGCATCCAACTGGGAAACTGAGGCTGGGCATGGAGGCTCACGCCTGTAATCTCAGCACTTTGGGAGGCCGTGGCGGCCGATCACCTGAGGTCAGGAGTTCGAATTGGGAAACTGAGGCCTTGAAGAGTTCTGGGCCCTGCCGAAGGTCTCACGGGGGGCTGCCCAGACTGCAAGGGGAGGGTCCTATTTCATCCCACCTGGGAGGGGATGTTCCCTGCCCCATCTGGTCCCTCTGCAGGGAGCCACAAGGGTGTTGCTGGTGGCCAGGTTCTGTCAGGTGTGAATGCTGGGCAGTGCCCCGCTGGTCCAGGCAACAGGGCTCTGGGAATGAGGACCTCTTCCTCCAGGTAGCCTGGGCGGGAGAGCATGTAGGCACCTGGGCAGGACCCTGGGTGGGGTGGGGTAGGATCCCATGGTGCTCTGGAGGGCAAGTGGGGGCCGGGGCCTCCTTACCCTTATGGAGAAGAGCAGTGCAGGGTCCTCTCTGGATCTGGCCCACGGTCAGCACCTCTGTGACCACCTCTGCCAGACAGCGGGTCAGCTGGGGGGCAGGGGTGCCGGGTCAGAGGGGAGGTTGAGGGCAGGGGAGATGGGGAGGAGAGCGGCTGGTTTGAGGGCAATAAGGATCATGGGGCAGGCTGTGCAGGGAGGGCAGGGCCCCAGCTAGGTGAGGCAGGGCAAGGGCTCCACACTCCTCACCTCCTCCTTGGAGGGTCTCGGTGCCAGGGGAGCAGCGGTGGCTGTGGAGAAAGGAGATGGCACTGGGCTTCTGTCCCTGGTACCGACCCCAGCTCCATGGGTGTCCCGGTCCCCAAACATCCCCTCCCCATCCCACCTGGCAGGTGTACCGTCCCCAGCTGGAGGCTCGGCCCCTGAAGCCTCCACTGGGTGCACTGCCCGCCCACTCCCACCGGAGTCCCTGCTCCCCGGCCCCTGGCGGGTCCCGCACTCACCGGCCCCCAGCAGGAGCAACCGCAGCAGCAGCAGCTCAGAGGCTGGCCCTCGGGGCGGCATGGTGGGCGTCCAACGGGTCCAAGGCGCTGTGCAGGCCAGGGTTGCAGCGCCTTATAACCCACACGGGGACCCCGCAGGGGAGGAAGTGATGTCACCGCCGCCCCCTCCCCGCCTGCGGCGGGGCGACATCTGCGGGACGGCCGCCTGCCTGAGACCCTCAATTATTCATGAGGCCTCCGCCCTGCACGCGCTCCCCTCGAGGCTTCCATCCAGGAGTGCGGCACAGAGTGGGGGCCTCTCTTGTTTTTTTGAGACAGGGTCTGGCTCTGTCGCCCAGGCTGGAGTGCAGTGGCGCCATCACAGCTCACTGCAGGCTCCTGAACACAACTAATCCTCCCACCTCAGCCTCCTGAGTAGCTGGGACCACAGGCGTGCACCACCATATCTGGCTAATGTTTATTTTTTGTAGAGGCAGGGTCTCACTTTGTCGGCCAGGCTGGTCTCAGACTCCTGGGCTCAAGCAATCCTCTCGTCTGGGCCTCCCAAAGTGCTGGGATTACAGACCTGAGGTGCCACACCTGGCCTGGGGGGATCTCTTCCCAGAGCAGCAGGGTCTGGTACACTCGCCCTCCATGCTGGCAGGTGGACCTGGGTGGGAACCCAGAGGCAGCCACTCACAGATGGACCTCAGGCAACTCCTTCCCTTCCTGGGCCTGTTTTCTCATCCAGACAGTAGGTCTTTTTCTTTAAGAGACAAGATCTTGTTAGTGGCCCAGGCTGGAGTGCAGTGGCGCAATCAACACTCACTGCAACCTCAAACTCTCACACTCAAGGGATCCTCCTGCCTCAGCCTCCAGATCAGTTGGGACTGCAGGCTTGCATTATCATGCCACAGTAATTTTTTTCATTTTTTGTAGAGGGGTTCTTGCTATGTTGCCTAGACTGGTCTCAAACTCCTGACCTCAAATGATCTGCCCACCTGGGCCTCCCAAAGTGCTGGGATTACAGGCGTGGGTGAGCCACTGTGCTTGGCTGAGAGTGGGTCTCATAAACTTGCTTCCTCAGAGGCTGCAGTTGGCTTCTGGCCTAAGCCCCAGTTCCACCACATGCCAGCTGTGCAGCCCAGGACAACCGCTTAACTTCTCTAAGACCTGTTTCCTCACTGTAAGTAGGGTTGGTGACAACATACTCTACAGCTGGACAGTGAGGATTAAATAGTTGTGTGTACAGTGTTTAGGGAAGTGCCTGGTACTGGGAACTGCACACATCCAAGCATCTTCAGTCCAGTAATTTTTGTTGAGCATCTACTACATGCCAGGTCCTCTTTTAGACCTGAGGCTACAGCAGTGAGCCAATGGGGGGATACCTCTGCCCTCCTGGAGCTGGTATTTGACACATGTCAATACATATTAAGTAAGGAAGACAGAAATGCATCAAAAATATAGTATCTCAGGCCAGGTGTGGTGGCTCATGCCTGTAATCCCAGCACTCTGGGAGGCCAATGCGGGTGCATTACCTGAGGTCAGGAGTTCAAGACCAGCCTGGCCAACATGGTGAAACCCTGTCTCTCTCTACTTAAAATACAACAAATTAGCCGGGCATGGTGGCACTTGCCTGTAATCCCAGCTATGTGGGAGGCTGAGGCACAAGAATCTCTCAGAGTTTGCCGTGAGCCGAGATCACACCACTGCACTCCAGCCTGGGACAGTGAGACTCCATCTCAAAAAAAAAAAAAAAATTATCTCAGATGTAGATACTGAGTGCTGGGGGCGTTTTACTGTGGTCACAGAAGACTTCTTGGAAGAGGTGACATTTGAGCTAAGGCCTGAGTGATAAGATGGAGGCCAGCACACACCATCTAGGGGAGAGACAGCCAGAGAGGGAGACTCACCGATGCAAATGCATGAGTCAGGAAGGAGTGTGGAGAGTTTCAACATCAAGGCGGGTTGGGTGGACCAAGCAAGACAGAAAGATGGGCCGAAGAGGAAGGTGGAGAGGCTCAGGTGGGGTCTTAGGGGCCTCGATGACCACTTTACCCTTTTACTCTGAGATGAAGCCACAGGAGACCTCTGAGCAGGGGTGGGACACCCAGCTGAGGCACTCACAGGTCCCTCTGGCTGTGTGGCGAGGATGAAGAGCAGGGAGCCAGTGAAGAGGCTTCCAGGGTTAACCAAAGGGGAGGGATCGGGGAGCAGGGCCAAGGTAGGGTCAGGGAGAACAGTGGGCAGAGTCTGGAAATCTTTTTTGAGATGAAGTCTCGCTCTGTCGCCAGGCTGGAGTGCAGTGGTGATCTCAGCTTACTGCAACCTCTGCCTGCCAGGCTTGAGAATTCTGCCTCAGCCTCCCAAGTAGCTAGGATTACAGGTGCCCGCCACCATGCTCAGCTTTTTTTTTTTTTGAAACGGACTCTTGCACCGTAGCCCAGGCTGGAGTGCAATGGTGCGATCTCTGCTCACCACAACCCAACCTCCGCCTCCCAGGTTCAAGCGATTCTCCTGCCTCAGGCTCCTGAGTAGCTGGGATTACAGGTGCCTGCCACCATGCCCGGCTAATTTTTGTATTTTTAGTAGAGATGTGATTTCACTAGGTTGGCCAGGCTGGTCTTGAACTCCTGACCTCGGGTGATCTGCCTGCCTCGGCCTCCCAAAGTGCTGGGATTACAGGCGTGAGCCACTGCGCCTGGCCAGATTCTGGAAATATTCTGAAGGTGGTGTTGCCAGGGTTGCTAATGAAGTGGATGTGGATATGAGATGAAAGTCGAGGCTAACCCGAAGGGTTGTGGCCTGGGCAGCCAGGAAAATGTCCTGGGATGGGCATGCCTGTGGAGGAGCAGGTGCAGGCAAAGTGATCAGAGGCCCAGGTGGTTTCCCTGAGTTTGCGATGCCCACTGGGCCCCTACCAGGAGCTGCAGAAGGGACAGCTGCATGGGGAGCTGGGGACTGAGGGGTAAGGCTGGGGCCGGGGTCAGCTCGAAGGAACCCTTGGAGGGTGACTCTGTTCTGGCTTGTCCCAGAGGAAGGGGAGAGAATTCAGCATCCTCTCAGCTCCCCTGGTGGCCCCTAGGCCAGCCTCCATGTGCACTGGGGTGTGGCTAGGCACTTCCAGCCATGGTCTTTGCAGCCACAGACCCTTTGAGGACAGTGCCTCCGAGCGGTTGCTCAGCAGCTCCGGGAGAGCCGGGCATCTCCCTTGTTCACAGATCCACAGAGGCCTTTGTCCTGACCATTTATTGGGGACATTTTGCTTAGCACTGTGGGAGGGAAGAAGGAAGGAGGGATGGAAGCTCTTCCTCTGCTTCTCCTGTCCCTAGAACCATAAAGCCCAGACGTCCTGCTTCCCACTGGGACCCTCAATGATAACGGTCAGTGACTGACTCTGAGGCAGCACGAACAGAGGAGAGGTGCACCCTGGGGTCCAGGGGCCCGGGCGTGGAGCTGACAGGAAGAACACAGATGTCAGGATGGGCTCAGGAACACAGGTCCCAGGTGTCCGGGGTCTCCTGAGCTCCAGGAAGCAGTGACACCCCCAAGGGCTGCTGTGGGTGGGTTCTCAGCTTACAGCAGGCTGGCCAGGCAGCCCAGGCTTCCGGGGCTGGTTGGGGCCAATGTACTGGAGAGGCACGTGGGTGGGGGCTGTGATCCGATCGGTGCCAAGGTAGGGCTGGAGGGCAGGGGGCACGAGCACTGAGCCGTCCTGGGGATAGAGCAGACCTCAGGACACTGCAGATGCCCCAGCCCTCCCCCGCGCTGAGCTGCCTCTCTGGGTGGGCCGCTCGGCCCCTCACCTTTTGCTGGTTACTCTCCAGGAGCGCAATGAGGAGGCGGGGGACAGCACAGGCGGTGGCGTTCACCTGTGAGACAGCCATGCTTGGAACCAGGCGCCCACCCCAAGCCGAGCCCAGGGAGGAGCCAAGGTGGGTGGTCTAGGGTGGCGGAGGCTGCGGGCGAGGGCATGGGGGCAGGAGGCTGTGCGGGCCTCACCGTGTGGGCAAACTGCAGCTCCCCAGCCTCGGTCTGGAACATGATGTGGAGGCGGCGGCTCTGGAAGTCTGTGCAGTTGGAAGCACTGGTGACCTGGGGTGGAGCAGCGGCAGGCTGAGCAGATCAGCGATGAGGGGCAGGCCCGTCCTCCTGCCCACCCTGTCTCCAGCGGCACAGGGCTCACCTCTCCAAAGCGGCCTCGGCCTGGCATCCAGGCCTCAATGTCAAACTTGCGGTAGGCGGGGAGGCCCAGTTCCTGGGTGGGCATGTCCAGGACCCTGCGGTCAAGGACAAAGGTGTGGGGAAGGTCAGCAGGTGAGAGGAGGAGCAGGAGGAAGAAACGGAAACGATGGAAGAGAAGGCAGCCAAAAAGCAGGAAAAAGCCCAGGAGTTTGAGACCAGCCTGGGCAACATAGGGAGACCTCATCTACTCAAAACAAACAAACAAAAAAAAGGAGATGACAGTGCCAAAGGAGAGAGTTGTGAGGCCAGGGGTGGTGATGGAGAAGGTGGTACATGGAGGGGGAGGCACAAAAGAGGTTGATGGGAGGGGAAAAAGGCACATGGCAGGGTCCACCGGCTGTTCACAGTGGCCAATCGCACATTTGCACCTTCTAGGCACCCTTGGTTTTTTTTTCTTTCTTTTTTTTTTTTTTCTGAGACGGAGTCTGGCTCTGTTGCCCAGGCTGGAGAGCAGTGGCGCGATCTCGGCTCACTGCAACCTCCACCTCCTGGGTTCAAGTGATTCTCCTGTCTCAGCCTCCTGAGTAGATGGGATTACAGGTGTGTGCCACCATGCCCAGCTAATTTTTATATTTTTAGTATAGATGGGGTTTCACCATGTTGGCCAGGCTGGTCTTGAACTCCTGACCTCAGGTGATCCGCCTGCCTCGGCCTCCCAAAGTGCTGGGATTATAGGTGTGAGCCACCGTGCATAGCCTTTATTTATTTTTTTTTTAGAGACAGGGTCTCACTCTGTTGCCCCAGGCTACAGTGCAGTGGCATGATCACAGGTCATTGTAGTCTCCACCTCCTGGGTTCAAGCAATTCTCCTGCCTCAGTCTCCCGAGTAGCTGGGACCACAGGTGTGTGCCACCATACCCGGCTAATTTTTAAAAATGTAAAGACGAGGCCAGGCGCGGTGGCTCACGCTTGTAATCCCAGCACTTTGGGAGGCCGAGGCGGGCGGATCACGAAGTCAGGAGATCGAGACCACGGTGAAACCCCGTCTCTACCAAAAATACAAAAAAATTAGCCAGGCGTGGTGGCGGGCGCCTGTAGTCCCAGCTACTTGGAGAGGCTGAGGCAGGAGAATGGCGTGAACCCGGGAGGCGGAGCTTGCAGTGAGCCGAGATCGCACCACTGCACTCCAGCCTGGGCGACAGAGCGAGACTGTCTCAAAAAAAAAAAGTAAAGACACTTCCTCAGACCTGTAACCAGCTTTGTGTCTTTTTTCCTTTCCTCTCTTTTAAACCATGCATTATAACTTTGAAACCAAAAAAAAAAAAAAAAAGTAAAGACGAGCTCTCGCTGTGTTGCCCAGGCTAGTCTTGAACTCCTGGCCTCAAGCAATCCTCCTGCCATGGCCTCCCAAAAGTGCTAGAATTTACAGGAGTGAGCCACCACACCCGGCCTACGCTCCCAGTTCGGCCTACGCTCCCAGTTTTTTTACAATGGGTCACCCAGAAAAGAAGTCCACATTTCTCAGCCTCTCTTGAAAGCTGCGTGTGACTGACAGGGTGAGAGGAAGTGGGACTCGCAACCTCTGGCTCCCCCTTTTCCCACCCCCACTCCCCACTGGGAGGTGAAAAAGCATCTCGGGCTGCACAGATGAGGCAGCGGCCCAGAGAGACGGGGAGCAGCAGGAGGAAAGAGGCCTGGGTCTCCACTCTGGCACACTGTGTGCTGTTCATGCTTCTGTTACAGTCCTGTGAAGGGCCCCCGGCACACGGCAGACAGACTGGGATCCTGTATATGCTCCTGTAATCCTTGTACAGGAAAAGGGGGCAACGAGGGGGCTGGAGAGGTGGTTCCAGAGTGAAGAGCAGCTAGCCAGGCCCTCGTCCCTGCCCTACCCCACCCCTGCCATCCCTGGGCCCCCGGCCCCTCTCCGCACCGGAAGTGCAAGCCCAGCTCTGTCAAGATCTCCATCTGAAGGGACAGGAACTCCTCCAGCAGCTGTGAGCTCTCCTCCAGCCCAGGGCCTGTCACCCCAAACATCTCCACCTGGGACAGAGGGCACAGGAGTCAGGAGGCTCTGAGCTCTTGGGGTGACCCCCCACCCCAGCCCCGTTCAGTCCCAGCGACACCAGCCTTGGTGAAATGGTGTACTCGGTACAGCCCCCGGGGTTCCTGTCCCGTGTTTGTCTCCGCCCGGTAGCAGGTGCTGGAGCAAACCATCCTGGCAGAGAGCAGGGAAAGTCGGGTCAAGGAGGGAAGAGTGATTGTCACAGGTAGGGTCAAGGTCTAAGGAAACCAGGTGTCACCTGACTGGCAGGTCCCTGAAGGCCACGGTGTGGTCCATGAAGTAGCCTGGGAGGAGAGACCACAGGATGAGCCAGGGCTGCCAGTGCCCAGAGGAAGCCTTTGGGAGAATAAGAGGCCCTCCCTCTGGTGGATGCAACCCCAGGTCAAGGGCCGGGGCTGATTATCACTGTACTGCTGTGCAGTAAACAACCTACACAGCCGTACGTGTTGGCCCTGGGGCTGCTCAGCTGCTCTGGGCAGGTGGTCACCCCCAGTGCTCCCTGGATGCTCCCAGTTGTCCTTCCACATCCCTCCTGCTCCTCCCCACCACCCACACAGGTCCTCACCTGCAAGCCCCACCTCCGCTGTTCCAGCCAGGTTGAGATCTTTGAAGCGGGCAGGGTCGATATTGTAAATTTGGGATGGGTTGGCATTTGGTGTCATCCCACAGCCTTCCTGGGGGAGGAGGCCAGGCCACAGGGGTCAGGGGACAGGTAACCCTGGCCTCTCGTTTTACAGTCACAACCCCAGCTCCTCCCCTGAATACATCTGGAGCTGCCCTGGCCTCCTTGATATGGCCTGGCCCCCTCAACCCAGCCCCAGGGTGGTCTCCTCAGGTTTCCCTGCCTCGGGCACCCACGGCAGGGCCTGACACCCAGGTGGGCGAGGGAAGCGGAGAGGCCTCACTCACAAACACTGCTCCGCGGAGAAGGTCTGGCACCGTCATGGGGGTGAAGCCCTGTTCAGGGGAGAGGATGAGTGAGCAGAGCTGGGACCCCTACCAGACCCCAAGCTCGGCCCCGAAGAAGGGGTGCTGCAGAGTGAGCCAGCGGCTTCCAAAGCCCCTTCCTCCTCAGACGAAACTGAGGCAGGGGCTGGTGCAGTGGCTCACACCTGTAATCCCAGCACTTCGGGAGGCTGAGGTGGGCGGATCACTTGAGGCCAGGAGTTTGAGACCAGCCTGGCCAACATGGCAAAACCCCCTCTCCACTAAAAAGACAAAAATTAGCCAGCATGGAGATCGTGCTGCTGCACTCCAGTCTGGGCGACAGAGCGAAACTTCGTCAAAAAGAAAAAAAAAAAAATTAGCCAGTATGGTGGCATGTGCCTGTAATCCCAGCTACTCAGGAGACTGAGGCAGGAGAATTACTTGAACCCAGGAGGTGGAGGTTGCAGTGAGCCAAGATTGCGCCACTGTACTCCAGCCTGGGTGACAGAGCGAGACTCCGTCTGAAAAAACCAAAAAGTACAGATTTGGCGACACCCTCCCCTGCTTAAAAGCCTCCCATGGCTCCCTAGTACCCTCTGGAAACGTCTGAGTCCCTCATCGTGACCAATGCTCCATGCAATCAGGCCCTGCCATGTTTCAATGGATGCTATGATTCCCAAATGCTCCCTTCATACCGCAAGCAGGCAGCGAGGTGCAATGATTACAAGCATAGGCTCTAGGCCCAGTTCCACACTGGCTGTGGGACCTTGGGCTATAGGTACCTTCCCTCTCTGGGCCTCAAGCCCTCTCTGTAAAGTGGGCATGATGACAGCACCCGCTTCATTAAGTTGTCATAAGGACTAAATGTGTCAATGATACACATGAAGCTCTGAGAGCAGTGACTAGGGCAGAACAGAGGTCACCCCCATCCCCGTTGGGCCCTCTGAGCTCAACTTCGATGCCACCTCCTCCAGGCAGCCCTCCTATCTTGGCCCATACCCGGCGGAGAAGCTTGTTGAATGTGAAGTTGACCAGGCCGTGCTGCAGGAGGGCTCCAGCCCCACGCAGGTAATAGGAGCGGTGGCCAGACACGTGGGACAGGCGCCTGGGAGACAGACAGACAGGCGGGTGCACATGGGCCGGGCTGGCAGGGAATGTGGGGATGCAAACACCCGGGGTAAGAGGCCCGGCTGCTGGGTGGGGCTGGGGCATCAAAGATTCATGGCATTTCCACATCTCACGCTGAGGCCAGTGAGGCAGGAGCCAGCTGTCGGGATGCAGGCAGCTGGGAGAGGGGCGCAGGGAGCCAGGGGAGGGACTCACTTCTGACGGATGATGTCGAGTTTCTCGCCAATTTCCAGGTGGCCCCGAGGTTGGAAGGAGAAAACTGGATGTGGGTGAAAAGCACCGGTGTAAGGCAGAGGGGAGAGAGGGACGGGGCCCAGATAGAAGCTTCCAGAGACAGCAGAGAGGAGGGATGGTGAGAGAAAGTAAAGGAGGGGCAGGAGGAGAGAAGGGAGAAGAAGACACGGAAAGAGAAGGAAAGGGAAGAAAAGAGAGACAGGGAGGGAGGGAGAGAAAAGCAGAGACAGGGAGAGGAAATGAGAGGAGGCAGACAGGGGAATAAGAGGGCATCGGGTGGGGAAGGCAGAGTTAGAAACAGAGGAGAGGGGCCAGAGGAGAAGGAAACACCACGAGGAAGGGAGGAGGAGAATCAGAGAGAAGGAGGCACAGAGTTGGGGAGAAAAAGCCCCGGAGACAGGGACCAAAGCTGGGGGGTCAGAGAGAGAGACAGAGACAGAGACACACACACACTCACACACATACATACACACACAGAGGTACACACAGAGATACGCAGACATACACACAGATACAGACACATACAGACACACAGAGACAGACACACACACACACAGACACGCAGAGACAGACACACACACAGATACACACACATACAGATACACAGACACAGACACACAGATACAGACACACAAAGAGACACGCACACACAGATAAAAAGACACACACATACACAGACACAGATACAGACATACACACACGGAGATACACAGAGATATGCAGATACACACAGATACAGACACACAGACACACAGAGACAGACACAGACACAAAGACACGCACAGATACATAGACACGCACACACAGACAACATATACACACACAGAGATACAGACACACACAGACACATACACACACAGACACAGATATAGACACAAACACAGACACACAGATACAGACACAGACACAGACACACACGACACACACACACGTCACACAACACATACATACACAACACACACACACACACACACACGATACAATCACACAACATAGGGTGAGACTGCCCAGTGGTGAAGGGGGAGAGAATGAAAACCCAAGGACCGCCTCTCAGAGACAGCTCGAGCGCGGCCAAGGTAGGAAGCTGGAGCCACCTCCTGTACCGCCAGGAGTTCTCCAGGCTCCAGACACGTTCCCAGACCCCAGAACCTCCACACCGCAGAGCTTGTCAGCTCCCAGGCCTGGGGTGTGGCCCACCTGGCTTGTCTCCGACCACGTGGAGCACTCGAGCCTGGCTCTCATCCCCGACGGGCTGCAGGGAGACAGCAGGAGTCACGGGAAGGTGGCACTAGGCGGGCCCCTGGCCTCCCTGCCACCCAGCACAGTGCTCACCACGTCTGGGTGGGTCTGGTTGGGCAGCTTCAGCGCCTGCAGGTAGAACTGCTCCTCAAGCTGGGCCTCCCTGGAGTACAGGTGAACAAGCTCCTTCCGGATCTCCCGGCCACGTGCCCGCAGACCCTGGTACTTGGGGTCCTGGGGGCAGCACAGGTGGGGTCAGCCCGGGAGAGGGTCAGGACTCCCTCATCCAGTGTGACCTTGATCCTGACCGGCAGAGCCCCTGTGGTGGACATTCATGCCACTTCTCCAGGCCCAGCATCCTGAATGTCTTTGCAGAACTTCCCTTACCATCACATGGCAGGTTTGTGGGGAAAAGAATCAGGCCTGGCCAACTAGAACGTTCTATTGCCTTGGCCACAATGACTGGCTCAGAGACAGGCACCTGATGTCAGCTGAACTCATGAGAATCAGCCACAGGACTTTAACTGGAGCTATCAGGAAAGTGTGCTTGACTTTGCCTCCCACTTACACAAGGAGAGAAAGCTGGCCTGGGAATGGGAGGAATGCAGGACCAAATATGGAGCCAGCACCTGGATCCAGCCACACCTGAAGCCAGTCTTAGTTTCATGCATCAATACAGCCTATTTTTTTTTTTTCCCCTTAAACCTGTTTGAATTGTTTTCTGTTACAATAGTAGAATTGCGACTGGCAGGGTATCCTCCCTGCCCACCCCCAACCCTGGATAGGACATCAACTCCCCACAGTACCTGCTGCACTTCACCACTGTCCTGGTTTGCCTGGTAGAAAAGAGACAGGGTGGGTGATTAGGTTGATAAAGTCGAGGGTCGGGAAGAGAAAAAATGGTGAAAGGTCAAACAAGGCCAGAGGATCTTAGTCTCCTGCTCTGTCAGTGCCTAGCTGGGTCCCTCTGCAACTCTGTGTTTCTGTTTCTCTATTGCTAATGCTACAAGGAGGCAAGATAATTAACAGTAATCACAGCCGCAGCTCCGTGTAGGAAGTGCTGCCTCCATGCCAGGATCTATGTACAGGGCTCTTCCATGCCACGATTTCTTCATAATCCACTTTAGGAGGTAGGCATTCGTGTAAACCCTGTGATATGGTTTGGCTGTGTCCCCACCCAAATAATATCTCAAATTGTAATTCCACCTGTTGAGGAAGGGACCTGGTGGGAGGTAATTGGGTCCTGGGGGCGGTTCCCCCATGCTGTTCTGGTGATAGTGAGTTCTCACGAGATCTGATGGTTTAAAACTGTTTGGCAATTACCCCCTCTAGCTGTCTCCAGCCACCATGTGGAAGGGAAAGTGCCTTGTTTCCCCTTCCGCCATGATTGTAAGTTTCCTGAGGCCTCCCAGCCATGTGGAACTGTGAGTCAATTAAACCTCTTTTCTTTATAAATTACCCAGTCTCAGGTTTTTTTTTTTTTTTTTTTTGAGACAGAGTCTTGCTCCGTCGCCCAGGCTGGAGTGCAGTGGCACGATCTCGGCTCACTGCAAGCTCCGCCTCCGGGGTTCACGCCACTCTCCTGCCTCAGCCTCCAGAGTAGCTGGGACTACAGGTGCCCGCCACCACGACTGGCTAATTTTTTTTGTATTTTTAGTAGAGACGAGGTTTCACTGTGTTAGCCAGGATGGTCTCGATCTCCTGACCTCGTGATCCACCCGCCTTGGTCTCCCAAAGTGCTGGGATTACAGGCGTGAGCCACCACACCCAGCCCAGTCTCAGGTATTCTTTATAGCAGTGTGAAAATGGGGCCAGGTGTGGTGGCTCACAACTGTAATCCCAGCACTTTGGGAGGCTGAGGTGGGCAGATCACCTGAGGCCAGCAGTTGGAGACCAGCCTGGCCAACATGGAGAAACCTCGTCTCTAAAACCTTATACTAAAAATACAAAAATTAGGCTGGGCACGGTCCCTTATGCCTGTAATCCCAGCACTTTGGGAGGCTGAGGCCGGCAGATCACGAGGTCAGGAGATCGAGACCATCCTGGCTAACATGGTGAAACCCCGTCTCTACTAAAAATACAAAAAAAAAAATTAGCTGGGTGTGGTGGCAGGCACCTGTAGTCTCAGCTACTCGGAAGGCTGAGGCAGGAGAATGGCATGAACCCGGGAGGCGGAGCTTGCAGTGAGCTGAGATACCACCACTGCAGTCCAGCCTAGGCAGAAGTGCGAGACTCTGTCTCAAAAAAAAAAAAAAAAAATTAGCTGGGTGCAGTGGCACATGCCTGTAATCCCAGCGACTTGGGAGGCTGAGGCACGAGAATCCCTTGAATCTGGGAGGTGGAGGTTGCAGTGAGCCGAGATCGTGCCACTGTACTCCGGTCTGGGTGACACAGTGAGACTCTGTCTCAAAAAAAAAAGAAGAAAATGGACTAATATACCCTGTCTGTAGATTCGAAAATTGAGGCTCGGGCCGGGCGCGGTGGCTCACGCTTGTAATCCCAGCACTTTGGGAGGCCGAGGCGGACAGATCACACGGTCAGGAGATCGAGACCACGGTGAAACCCCGTCTCTACTAAAAATACAAAAAAAAAAATTAGCCGGGCATGGTGGCGGGCGCCTGTAGTCCCAGCTACTCGGAGAGGCTGAGGCAGGAGAATGGCGTGAACCCGGGAGGTGGAGCTTGCAGTGAGCCGAGATCGCGCCACTGCACTCCAGCCTGGGCGACAGAGCGAGACTCCGTCTCAAAAAAAAAAAAAAAAGAAAATGGAGGCTGGGAGAGGTAAAGTCTGTCAGTGTGCATTTGAGGGCCTGCAACCAAGGCCCCTTGACATTCTGAACCTTCCATGATCCTAAGCAGCTGAGGGAATCGAACAGCCTGGGTCTGCATGTTGGGCACCTATGTGCTATGAGCCCTTGGGCAAATCTCTGCCCCCCCCGAGCCTCAGTATCCCCATCTGTGAAGTGGGGTGATAAGAGGACCTCCCTCAGCAGGGCTGTTGTGCAGCTTCCCTGAGAAGATGAGTTAGCACTCAAAGAACATGAAATGATCCATGGTGTTGCTTTCATTGGTTGTCCATGATGTAGACAGCCCAGGGCTGGCCACTCAGTAGGTGCTGGGAGATGTGATTCTTGGTGGCAGAGGCCTCCAAACAGAGTGGTAAAAACCAACTGCCTGGGTGCGAACCTTGCCTCTCCCACTTCCTGGCTGTGAGACTTACGTACTTTTTCTGTTTTTTGTTTTTTTTTTTTTCTCGGAGACAGGGTCTCGCTCTGTCGCCCAGGCTGCAGTGTGATGGTACAATCATAGCTAACTGCAGCCTCAAACTCTCAGACTCAAGCGATCTTCCTGCCTCAGCCCCAGAGTAGCTGGGACTACAGGCGCGTACTCCCATACCTGGCCACTTAGGCCCGTTTTAACCTCTTAGGGCCTCACTTTTTCCCAGCTGTAAAACTGGGTTTGTATTGTTCCTATGTCACAAATGGCTGTGAGGATTAAGAGTACGGAAAGCAGCCGGGCGCGGTGGCTCACGCTTGTAATCCCAGCACTTTGGGAGGCCGAGGTGGGCGGATCACGAGGTCAGGAGATCGAGACCACGGTGAAACCCCGTCTCTACTAAAAATACAAAAAATTAGCTGGGCGTGGTGGTGGCGCCTGTAGTCCCAGCTACTCGGAGGGTCTGTGGCGGGTGTGTTGCGTGAACCCGGGAGGCGGAGCGTGCAGTGAGCCGAGATCGCGCCACTGCACTCCAGCCTGGGCGACAGAGCGAGACTCCGTCTCAAAAAAAAAAAAAAAAAAGAGTACGGAAAGCGCCTGGTATGGTGCGCAGTGATTTCTACATAAAGGTCTGCTGTTGTTTTGATGATTGTTTTTAAGCCGTCTGTGGCAGACACTGTTGGTTGTCTAACCCAAGATCCCTCCTTCCAGGCCGGGTGCAGTGGCTCACACCTGTAATCCCAGCACTTTGGGAGGCCAAGGCGGGTGGATCACCTGAGGTCATGAGTTCGAGACCAGCCTGGCCAACATGGAAACCCCGTCTCTACTAAAAATACAAAATTAGCCGGGCGTGGTGGCACATGTCTGTAATTGCAGCTACTGGGGAGGCTGAGGCAGGAGAATTACTTGAACCCAGGAGGCAGAGGGTGCAGTGAGCCGAGATCATGCCACTGCACTCCAGCCTGGGTAACAGAGTGAGACTTGGTCTCAAAAAAATAAAAATAAAATAAAGATCCCTTCTTCCTCCTTCCCCACAGAACTCAGACTCCGTTCACCCTTCCCTGGTAGCCTGTAGTTCAGGGGAAGTGGGTCCAGGTGGAGGACGGCCTCTAATCAGCCTATGCTGGTTGCCGGAACTCCATTCCTCTGGCTGACAGCTGGAGTGGGGTGGGGGTCTGGGCCCAGGGGACACAAGGGGACTCTGCTGGATGCTTCAGGAAAGGTGTACTTGCTCCTGAAAAAGGAACTCAAGCCAGAGAAGTCTCTGTCTCCTTCCCCTGGCAGAGTCATGTGAGGAGATGCTGGACTACAGCAGCCATCTGGAAACCCTGATGGGGAAACTGAGGAAAGATCAGTGCAGTGAAGTAGCCGGTGCAGAGAGAAGGAAAGGACCTGGGCTGGGGATGCTGGAAGAACCACTAATTAATCAGCCCTAGGGATGCCAGCGTCCTGGACAGCTTGCTATGTGAGGTAATGCAGGTCCACATTGTTCATGCTTGCTTATTTATTCATTTATTTATTTATGGAGTCTCGCTCTGTCACCCAGGCTGGAGTGCAGTGGCGCCATCTCAGCTCACTGCAACTTCCGACTCCTAGGTTCGAGCGATTCTCTTGCCTCAGCCTCCCAAGTACCTGGGATTACAGACGCCTGCCACCATGCCGGCTAATTTTTGTATTTTTAGTAGAGATGGGGTTTCACCATGTTGCCCAGGCTGGTCTCAAACTCCTGACCTCAGTTGATCCGCCAACCTAGGCCTCCCGAGTAGCTGAGATTACAGGCGTGAGCCACCATGCCAGCCTGCTCAAGCTCTTTAAATTCAGTTTCCTGTTACCTGTGTCTAGAGACACCCTCACGGCCACTCCCCACCTTTTCAGGGCCCCATGCTCACCAGCAGGGCCCGCACTGCCTCAGTCACAGCTGCCTTCTCTTCCTCCAGGCTCCGGATCTGCTCCCGCAGCTGCCTCAGCTCCTGCCATGTCGAGATCTGGGGTGGATATGAGAGGAAAGGAGGTGAAGCAGCCATCGCCCCTACCCTTCTCTCTGGAGCCCACTGGCCACCTGGACCTGCGGCAGAGTGAGGCAGAGATCCCTACCTAATCCTCAGTGGCCATCCTCCCCTCCTCCCCTTCAGTACTGGAATGCCCTGAGGTTCAGCTGGCCACACAGATGCCCAGAATTCAGACACACTGGCCGAGCATAGCGGCTCAAAACTATAATCCCAGCACTTTGGGAGGCCAAGGTGGGTGGATCACTTGAGATCAGGAGTTCAAGACCAGCCTGGTCAACATGGTGAAACCCCATCTCTACTAAAAATATAAAAATCACCCGGGCGTGATGGCAGGCACCTGTAATCCCAGCTACTCAAGAGGCTGAGGCATGAGAATCGCTTGAAACCAGGACGTGGAGGTTGTACTGAGCTGAGATTGTGCCACACTCCAGCCTGGGCAACAGGAGTGAAACTCTGTCTCAAACAAACAAAAAAATCTCTAAACTAGCACTTTAAAAAATCATGGCTGGGTGCGGCACTTTGGGAGGCCTAGGTGGGAGGACTACTTGAGTGAGCCCAGGAGTTCCAGACCAGCCTGGGTAACATAGGAAGACCTGCCTCTAAGATTATTTTTTTTTTTTTCCTGAGACAGAGTCCCACTCTGTCGCCCAGGCTGGAGTGTAGTGGCACGATCTTGGCTCACTACAACGTCTGCCTCCCAGGTTCAGGTGATTCTCCTGCCTTAGCCTCCTGAGTAGCTGGGACCACAGGTACGTGCCACTGCACCTGGCTAAGTTTTGTATTTTTTAATAGAGGCAGGGTTTCACCATGTTGGCCAGGCTCGTCTGGAACTCCCAGCCTCAAGCAATCTGTCTGCCTTGGCCTCCCGAAGTGCTGGGATTACAGGTGTGAGCCACAGCACCCGGTCTCTACAAAAAAAAACTTAAAAAAAATTAGCTGGGTGACAGATTGACATCTTGTCTCAAAAACAAAAAAAATTGTTAAAATATATATAATACGGGAGGCTGAGGCAGGTGGATCATTTGAGCCCAGGAGTTCAAGACCAGCCTGGGCAACATGGAGAAACCCCGTCTCTACTAAAAATACAAAAATTAGTTGGGGGTGGAGGCGGGCGCCTGTAATCCCAGCTACTTGGGAGGCCAAGGCAGGAGAATTGCTTGAACCTGGGAGGCGGAGATTGCAGTGAGCCAAGACTGCGCCACTGTACTCTAGCCTGGGCGACAGAGCAAGACTCCGTCTCAAACAAACAAACAAACAAACAAAAAAATAGCTGCTCAAATGCACATCTAAACTACCACTTTGAAAATGAAGAGAACAGGTCGGGCGCGGTGGCTCACGCCTGTAATCCCAGCACTTTGGGAGGCCGAGGCGGGCGGATCACGAGGTCAGGAGATCGAGACCATCCTGGTTAACATGGTGAAACCCCGTCTCTACTAAAAATACAAAAAATTAGCCGGGTGCAGTGGCGGGCGCCTGTAGTCCCAGCTACTCGGGAGGCTGAGGCAGGAGAATGGCGTGAACCCGGGAGGCGGAGCTTGCAGTGAGCCGAGATTGCGCCACTGCACTCCGGGCTGGGGGAAAGAGCGAGACCCTGTCTCAAAAAAAAAAAAAAAAAAAAGAAAATGAAGAGAATAGCCAGGCGCAGTGGCTCACGCCTGTAATCCCAGCACTTTGGGAGGCTGTGGCGAGTGGATCATTTGAAGTTAGGAGTTCGAGACCACCCTGGCCAACATGGTGAAACCCGTCTCTACTAAAAATACAAAACTTAGTCGGGTGTGGTGGTGCACAACTATAACCCTAGCTACTTGGGAGGCTGAGACGTGAGAATCACTTGAACCAAGGAGGCGGAGGTTGCAGTGACCTGAGATTGGGCAACTGCACTCAGGCCTGGGTGACACAGGAAGACTCAGTCTTAAAAAACAAACAAACAAACAACAAAAAAACACCCCTCCCCCCCAAAAAAACACAACAACTAGCACTTGACAAATGCAAGAGAATATAATTAAAGAACAAGAATGCATCACACATGGTGAGAGCAAGAACTGTTAATGAAACTGGTTTCAATTTTGGGTGTGTGTACTGGGTCAGGATGTGAAATGTATTTCTCACTCTTGGCCACAAGGTTTGAAAAAGCCTGCTAAAGGATGTGACGCTCTAAATTATCTACATGGCCATCAAATGGAATTTTCCATCCTACCTCCAGGCTTTTGTATATTCTGGTCCCCTACTTGGGATACTCTTCTTCCCTCTTCCCTGGTGATTTCTCAATCCACAGATCTTTGTTTAATGCCACCTCCTCTGAGAAGTCCTCCCAGGCTGTCCTCCACTTTGCCTTCACAGCATTTACCACAGATTATAATGAGTATATCTGTCTCTATGAATTCGATTACTCTAGGTAGTCAAATTTACCAGAGATTGTAATTAGTATATATGTATAGCTGTATATGTTAAATGTCTTTTAGTGGGATGTGGTGGCTCACGTCTGTACTCCTAGCACTTTGGGAGGCCGAGGCAGGCGGATCACTTGAGGTCAAGAGTTCGAGACCAGCCTGGCCAACATGGTGAAACCCCATCTCTACTAAAAATACAAAAATTAGGCAGGTGTGGTGGCACATGCCTGTAATCCCAGCTACTTGGGAGGCTGAGGCAGGAGAATCACTTCAACCTGGGAGGCAGAAGTCGCAGTGAGCTGACATCGCACCACTGCACTCCAGCCTGGGAGACAAGAGCAAAACTCCATCTCAAAATAAAAAAATGTCTTTTACTAGACTGTGAACTCAGATCATGAGAGGGCACAGTAGGGTACTTAAGACTGTGGAGTCTGGGTGTGGTGGCAAATGCCTGTAATCTCAGCATTTTGGGAGGCCAGGGTGGGAGGATCACTTGGGCGCAGGAGTTCATAGTATGTCCCTGTCTCAACAAAAAATACAAAAGTTTAGCCGGGTGTGGGTGGTGTCTGCCTGTAGTCCCAGCTACACGGGAGGCTGACTGGGAGGATTAGTTGAGCCCAGGAGTTCAAGGTTCCAGTGAGCTGCAATTGTATCACTGTACTCTATCCTGGGCGACAGAACAAGACCCTACCTCAAAAAAAAAAAAAAAAAAAAAAAAGTGGATTCTAGGCCAGAAAGCACAGGTTAAAATTCCCACTCTGCCACTTCCCAGTTGCATGACCTAGCGCAAGTGAATTAGCTTCTCAAAGCCTTAGTTTCCCCTCTGATAAAATGGGAGAAATAATGGCACCTACTTCATAGAATTGTTGTTGTGAAAATTAAACGAGGCTAAAGTGAATAAAGCACTTCAAACAGGCTGGGAGGGGAGTCCAAGAGAGAAATGGGAAGACGTGGGGACCCCACTATCCTTAGCACCTCAACACAGAGATATCGTGAACCCGGTCCTAATTCCTTTTTATAAGTGCTAGCAATTTTATTATTATTCACCACATATTTGCAACATCTAGAACACCAGAATATAGCAGTTGCACCTTAAGTATCAGTTTAATAGAACCATTCATTAATGGATTCATTCATTCATTCAGTAACTCTATTTAACTGCCTTTTATGTGTGGCGGAGGTGCAGAACTCTCCCTACCTCTCTCTCCAAAGGCAAGAGCTCCATCACACCCCAGCCCTGACCCCGTCCGAGTCACACTTGGCTCCCCATTTTCCTTTGTGGTCTTAGGGAAAGGCTGGCATGAGGTTGCAGCACGGAGGGAAATGTCACTAGCAAGTTTCTAGAGGACAGTAGGTACCCAGCGAGCAATATGAAACAAGCGCATAACGGGTGTCTAGGACACAGTAGGCATTCTTGGCACATAGTAGGGCCTCAGCACTCACTGGACAACTGGCACATAAGTGGGTGCCATGCACAAGACGTTGGCTAACTTGGGAAAGAACTAAAATTCCTACTACAGGTTCGCCCCCTGCCGGAGGGCATCTTGCAAACCCAATTCTTCCGTAAAGCAAACGCCTGCACCCCGCGGCCGGCGCAGGCGCACTCACGATCGCGGGCAAGTCCGCCGAGCGCAGCTCCCCCTTGCGGAGCTCCAGGGCGTGTGCGGCTTCTTCTGGGCATGCGCAGAACCGCTCTATAGCCAGCTGAGGGAGTGCGCTGTAGCCCTCGCGCGCATGCTCGTACAGGAGGTTCCGGTTTCGTTTCTCTGTAGCGAAACTTCTCCTTGGACTATCGTTGGAGATGCAGCCTCCCCGGGGCCGGAGCCCCCGACGAGTCAACAAAGGCCACAAGCGCCGCGCCATGGACGCAGCCATCTTGGACCGAGGACAAGGCGGCACTTTGTCCCGCCTATTCCGCGTTTAGACCAATTGCAAAGCAGCGAACCTGATCGTGACGAGCCAATCAGATCCTGAGGAAGGTTGACCGCGATAGAGTCGGTTGTCGCCCAATCGTCGTCTGTGTCCCGCCTCTTCAGTGACGCGAAGGCAGAACCAGCCAATCCCTGCACGGATGACGCCCGGAAGAGGCTAGAGGCAGGATTCAGCGTGTCCGCGACCTCACTCTAGGGCCTGTGAGGTCGGTGGAGTCATGGTGCCCGGAAGAGGCTAGAGGCAGGATTCAGCGTGTCCGCGACCTCACCGCTAGGGCCTGTGAGGTCGGTGGAATCCTGGGGTCCTCCAAATCTACCAGGCCATCTCCCCAGTTTCCCACTTCTTCCTTTGTGCGGACGAGAGTGGTTGGGCCCTTGGGAACCCACTCAGAGCGAGGCTAAATTTACGGAGGGATTTTCTGTTAGCAGCATGAGGGCCTGTGGTTAGACCTATAGAGGTATTTCCTTTGATTTAAGCCAGAAGGTCCTGAGAGCGGATCGGGGAGCATATGCGGATCGGCCACTTTTTCCTCCTTTCTGAGTCTCTTATCCCCTACCACAGGGACGGCCCAGACGGCAGGATGTCCTGGTCTGGCCTTCTCCGTGGCCTCAACACGTCCCTAACTTGTGGTGAGTGGGGGACTCGGGCTACAGGGGCGAGGCTAGAGGAGGAGGGTTATTCGTTCTTGGACTTGTGTGCCTCCATCGGAGCCCCAAGGGAAACGGGGGTGGAAAAACACGGTGGGGTTTTGGCAGAGCTCGTGCTGCTAGAGCAAGAGGTGGGAAGCAGCTGCATGGAGGGCTACTGCGTGTCAAGCGGCGTTTGGGTCAGTTTTATTATTTATTTAAGATCTCCCTCTGTCGCCCAGGCTGGAGTGCAGCGGTGTGATCACAGCTCACTACAGTCTCGACCTCCTGGGCTCAAGTGATCCTCCCGCCTCAGCCTCCCAAGTAGCTGGGACCACAGGCCTGCAGAACTACAACCAGCTAACTTTCTGATTCTTTGTAGAGACAGAGGTCTCCCTGTGTCGCCCAGTCTGGCCTTAACTCCTGAGATCAAGTGACCCTCCACAGCCTCCAAAAGTGCTAGGATTACATGCATGAGCCACTGAGCCTACTATTATTTTAAACAGCATTAAAAATAATGCTTCCTGGCCAGGCGTGGTGGCTCACGCCTGTAGTCCCAGCACTTTGGGAGGCCGAGGTCAGGAGTTCGAGACCAGCCTGACCAACATGGTGAAACCCTGTCTCTACTTAAAAATACGAAGATTAGCCGAGCGTGGTGGTGGGTGCCTGTAGTCCCAGCTACTCAGGAGGCTGACACAGGAGAATTGCTTGAACCCAGGGGGCAGAGGTTGCAGTGAGCCGAGATTGAGCTACTGCACTCCAGCCTGGGCGACAGAGTGAGACTTCGTCTCAAAAAAAAAAAAAAAAAAAAAAAAAAGTAATGCTTCCTTGAAGAATAAAGAGTTACTTTTGTCTGTAAATAACACTAGACGTGAACAAATGCATCCTTGTAAAGTGCTTTAAACAATGCCTAAAACACCAAAATTGAGTTGCTACTACACCTGGGATCTGTTCTCTGGGATAATAACCCCTTTCGGCCCTCTCCAGGCCCAGCTCTGGTTCCCCGGCTCTGGGCCACCTGCTCCATGGCTACCCTGAACCAGATGCACCGCCTGGGGCCCCCCAAGCGGCCGCCTCGGAAGCTGGGCCCCACGGAAGGCCGGCCGCAGCTGAAGGGTGTGGTCCTGTGCACCTTCACCCGCAAGCCGAAGAAGCCCAACTCGGCCAATCGCAAGTGCTGTCGAGTGCGGCTCAGCACGGGCCAGGAAGCCGTCTGCTTCATCCCTGGGGAGGGCCACACCCTGCAGGAGCACCACATTGTCCTCGTGGAGGGCGGCCGTACCCAGGACCTGCCGGGCGTCAAGCTCACCGTCGTGCGTGGCAAGTACGACTGTGGCCACGTGCAGAAGAAGTGACGGCTGGGGGCACAGTGGACTGGGCGCCCCTGCAGAACATGAACCTTCCGCTCCTGGCTGCTGCAGGGTCCTCCGATGCCGGCCTTTGCACCTCTAGAGGTGGCCACTCATAGATTCAAGTCCTGGTTCCGCCTCTTCCATCAGGACCACTGTTAAGCCACAGGAGTCCTGGGGGTGCAAAGGGTGCCCCTCTGTCAACACCCTTGGCTCCTGTGTTTAGAGGGGTGGCCTGAAGGACCTTTTCTGCTGGGACAAGACACTGTACTGCCCTTTGCTGGGAAGGGGTTTTAATAAACAGATCCTGGCGCTTGTGATGTGAATCCCCTTGTGGAGTATTTGCCCTCAGTGTGGCTGTAGCAATGGACATCTCTGAGCTTCACTTTCCTCCTCCAGAAAATAGCTGCATTGGTGGTATCTCTTGTTTGGTTTGGTGAAGATTAAATTCGATGCTCTATGTGCATAACACGCACGGAGGGCTACTCTTTTTTTTTTTTTTTTAAGACAAAGTCTCGCTCTGTTGTCCAGGCTGGAGTGCAGTGGCGCGATCTCAGCTCACTGCAACCTCTGCCCCCCGGGTTCAAGTGATTGTCCTGCCTCAGCCTCCCGAGTAGCTGGGATTATAGGTGCCTGCCACCAGGCCTGGCTAATTTTTGTATTTTTAGTAGAGACAGCGTTTCACCATCTTGGCCAGGCTGGTCTCAAACTCCTGAGCTCAGGTGATCTGCCCACCTTGGCCTCCCAAAGTGCTGGGACTACAGGTGTGAGCCACCACGCCCGGCAGAGGGCTACTGTATTTTAAGCTTAGGAGTCAGGTAGGTGGCACGGAGGCCCAGGTCTCCTACCTGCAGGCCATGGGTTCTGGGCACATAAGCTCTGCCCTCAAGCATGGACATCTGGTGGCAGTAATTGTAATGTTGATGTGGAAGGGTGTGGAAAGGATTCAATGGGGTGTGCTGCTCCACACATGGGAGCTGTTCTTTTATTTTATACGTGGGTGTGTGTGTTTGTGTAGAGAGAGAGGGACAGAGTCTCACTGTGTCGTCCAGGCTGGAGTGCGGTGGTATGATCAAAGCTTACTTCAGCCTTGACCTCCTGGGCTCAATAGAGCCTCCCGCCTCAGCCTCCTGAGTAGTCGGGACCACAGGTGTGTGCCACCACACCTGGCTAATTTTTCCACTTTTTTAGAGTGGGAATCTGGCTTTGTTGTCCAGGCTGGTCTCAAACTCTTGGCCTCAAGAGATCCTTCCACCTTGGCCTCCCAAAATGCTGGATTATAGGTGTGAGCCACCATTATATTATATAATAATATAAAATTATTACTGGGCTCACCTGAGCTCAAATCCTGCTCCCCATCATAATTGCTATGAGACCTGGCTATGTTGGTTCCCCCTATGAGCCTCAGTTTCCTCCCTTGGAAAATGGCACTGATGATAATACTGACTGCACCTGATCATGTTTTTGGCCACATAAGATTTAAGAAGTGGGGCCAGGTGCAGTGGCTCATGCCTGTAATCCCAACACTTTGGGAGGCTGAGGTGGGCCGACCACTTGAGGTCAGGAGTTTGAGACCAGCCTGGCCAACATGGCAAAACCCTGTCTCTACTAAAAATACAAAAATTACCCGGGCGTGGTGGCATGTGTCTGTAATCTCAGTTACTCAGGAGGCTGAGGCAGGAGACTCGCGTGAACCTGGGAGGTGGAGGTTGCAGTGAGCCGAGATCAGCACCACTGCACTGCAGCCTGGGTGACAGAGTGAGACTCTGTGTCAAGAAAAGAAACAGTGATGTTGGAACCGTGTTTATATCACTGGGCTCTGGAGCCCAGCGCTGCTGCAAGCCCTGCCTCCCCTACTTACTGGCTGGGTGACCTTGGGCAGGTGGTTTACACTCTGAGCCTGGACCAGATGGCGCTGATAAGGGTGCATGCCTGAGAGCTGTTTGGTGCATCATAGCTGTCTCCGAGTTCCTCACGGCGCTCAACACACAGCCTCCTGAGGGCCTCCTGATTGTAAACATGAGGCCACAAGGTCTTTTAGGATCAGAGCTGGTGGCAGATAAGTGCACTGATTACAGAAAGTCATTTAATGTTTTCAGTTGATTCCTACATATGGTTACTTTCTGTGGCACAATGGTAGTGTCATTTACTAAGGTCCCCACGTAGGAGTAAGGAGTAGTAGTCTGAATTTTGTCAGGAGCTATAATTAAACCAGCGCGAGAAATCGAATTTTGTAAGTGATCATAACATTGGAGTAATATTTCTCGAGTGGGGGCAGCACAAAGTATATCGTCCATATAATGAATAATGTAACACTGTGAAAAGTTTCAACGAGTAGGTTCAATTGCTTGTCCTACATAAGTCTGGCAAATTGTTGGACTGTTTAACATGCCTTGTGGCAACACTTTCCAGTGAAAATGCTTAGCAGGCTGCAGGTTGTTTACTGCAGGAATTGTAAATGCAAACCGTTCACAGTCTTTCTCAGCTAAGGGGATAGTAAAGAAACAGTCTTTTAAATCTATGACTATTAAAGGCCAATTTTTTGGAATCATAGCAGGAGAAGGCAATCCTGGCTGTGATGCTCCCATAGGTTGTATAACTGAATTAATGGCCCTTAAGTCAGTTAACATTCTCCATTTACCTGATTCTTCTCTTAATTACGAAAATTGGAGAATTCCAAGGGGAAAATGTCGGAGCTATGTGTCCGTTTTCTAATTGTTCATTAACGAAGTCCTCTAAAGCCTTCGGTTTCTCTTTACTTAGGGGCCATTGTTCTATCCAAATTGGCTTATCTGTTAACCATTTTAAAGGTATAGGTTCTGGAGGCTTAACAATGGCCGCCATCAAAAATGATATCCTAAACCTTGGCGGGAAGTTTGTATTTCTGCTTGAAGTGGTTCCTTCAAACATTGTAAATTTTTTCCTAGTCCCATACCAGGGACATACCCCATTTCATGCATCACATGTTGACTTTGAGGGCTATATAATTGTTCTGGAATTAGAACTTGTGCTTCCCATTGTTGTATAAATATCTTCCCCATAAATTTATAGGTACAGAGGTTGTAATTGGTTGAATACTCCCAGGTTGTCCATCGGGCCCCTCACAATGCAAAATATAACTACTTTGATACACTTCAGGGGCTTTACGAACTCCAACTATGTTAAATTGAGCGGGTTGAATTGGCCACATGGACAGCCAGTGCTGTAGAGAAATGATTTAAATGTCTGCTCCTATATCTACCAAACCTTTAAATTTATTTCCCTGAATAGTTATTTCACAGGTAGGACGTTTATCAGTAATCTGATTCACCCAGTAAGCTGCTTTGCTGTGTTTATTTGTGGTTCCAAATGCTCCTGTTCATTTAATTTCACTTTTCCCCATTTCCACATACGGCACAATCAGGAGCTGTGCCACGTGCTCTCCTGGCTCTGCTTTCCAGGGAATAGAAGGAGATATAACAATTTGAATTTCCCCATTGTAATCTGAATCAATGACTCCTGTTTGTACTTGTACCCCTTTTAAATTTAAACTAGACCTCCCTAGAAGTAATCCTATCGTCCCCACTGGCAAGAGTCCACAGACCCCTGTTGGAACTTTTTGCGAGGGTTCCCCAGGCAGAAGGCTCACAGCTTTTGTGCAGCATAAATCTACTGCGGCACTACCGGCTGTGGCGGGGGACAGACATTGTACAGGGGTGAAGGAGTGGCCTGAGCCAGAAATACCCCTGGTTTCAAACGGGGCCCCGGATGGGCCCCTCATGGCATTTCCCGAAGTCGGGTTCCCATCTTTATCAAACTTAGAGTGACACTGATTAGCCCAATGTTTTCCTTCTTTTACATTTTGGACATATTTCAGGCTCAGCAGTTTTCTTTTTTCCCCTATCTGGCGACCTGACTCGCTGATTTTTTCTACATTCTTTCTTAGTGTGCCCATGCTTCCCACAGTTAAAACGAGCTCCAGAAAATGGGGTATTTCCTTTATCCACTTTCAGTCCTGCCATTGCCTGTGCCAACAAAGTAGCTTTATGCAGATTACCTCTGATACTGTCACAGGCCTTGATATAATCAACTAAATGTGCTTTCCCTCTAATAGGTTGCAGAGCAGTCTGGCAATCGAGATTAGCATTGTCAAAAGCTGATAACCGCAACACTATATCCTGAGCAGCCGAATCTGCAATCACCTTAAGATACTCCTGTATGCAGGCTATAAAATCTGCGTACGGTTCTTTTGGTCCCTGTTTTACGGCACCAAAGGAAGGGTATTGTTCTCCACCTGAAGCGATTTTTTCCCAAGCTCTGATGCACACTCCTCTAAGCTGCTCTATGGCGTCATCCTGCATAACCACTTGTGCATCTAAACCAGCGCAGCCGCTGACCGCCAAAAGTTGGTCTGCAGTTATATCAATCTGAGGTTGGGCCTGGGCATTGCGAGGAGCCTGAATGGAAGCTTCATCTGCCCACCAAGTTTTAAATTGTAAGAACTGAGCAGGAGTTAGACAAGCTCAAGTAAGAGCATCCCAGTCAGGAGGAATCATCTGACTGGAAACAGCAACATTCTTTAACAGTCCCATTACAAAAGGAGAACCTGGTCCATACTGATTAATAGCTTGTTTAAATTCTTTGAGTAATTTAAAAGGAAAAGGCTCAAGTGTAGCACAATATTTCCCTGTTGATCTGGGGGGTGTATTCTAACAGGGAACTGCTAAGCCTCTAAATCACCCTCTCATCTAGCTTGCTGAATTCCTGCCTGAATGGAACTGAGAGCAGTCACTCGAGGCGCTGCTCGAACAGTCACTGGGGCAACTACTTTCCGCCCAGTGTCCTCTGGAAAAGAAAGATCTGGAGGGTCAGGCCCCTCTTTTTCTTCACACTAAGGAGGGGGTGCAGAAGGGTAGGGATGAACCTCTTCCTCCTTTGCCGCTTTAGCTTTAACTGGCAAACAAATTTGCTCTGTCACCTCTTCCGTTACTTCATTTTACTCTCCTTCCTCCTCATCGTCAGTGTGAAAAGTTTCCAACGTGGAATGAACGACCCCACACTTGTCCCATTGTTACCCTGACGCTTCCGAGCTCCCCTTCTTACTCACCACAGGGACTGCTTAAGAGTACTCGGGTGTCCTCCTGCTTAGTTCCACGTTCTCCAACCATCACTCCGGTGACTCTTTGACCTGGGTTTGAGCCCCCACGTATGGGCGCCACTTGCCGAGACCAGCTCGGTCGTGGAGACCCTAACCCAGCGGTGCAAGAGGAATTAAAGACACACACACACGCAGAAATATAGGGTGTGGAGTGGGAAATCAGGGGTCTCACAGCCTTCAGAGCTGAGAGCCTCGAACAGAGATTTACCTACATATTTATTGACAGCAAGCCAGTGGTAAGCATTGTTTCTATAGATTATAGATTAACTAAAAGCACTTATTACAGGAAATAAAGGGATGGGCTGAAATAAAGGGGTGGGTCTGGCTAGTGCAGCAGGAACATGTCCTTAAGGCACAGATTGCTCATGCTATTGTTTGTGGTTCAGGAACGCCTTTAAGCGGTTTTCTGCCCTGGGTGGGCCAGGTGTTCCTTGCCCTTATTCCAGTAAACCCACAATCTTCAGCATGGCGGTCGTGACCATCACGAACATGTCACAGTGCTGCAGAGATTTTGTTTATGGCCAGTTTTGGGACCAGTTTATGGCCAGATTTGGGGGCCTGTTCCCAACACCAGAGATTCCCCAAACGGCAGATGACTTTGTTGGTCTCAAGGACAGACTGCCTCAGCAGACCTCTGCTCCCTGCCCACGATCGTTACCCCCAAAACATGCTGGCAGGTCTCTGCTCCCTGCGTCAGCGGCCTTCCCCCTCTCTTACAAATCCTGGTTTAGCCTTTGTTTTGTGACTGATTCTACCGAGATCCTTGCAGGAGAAGACAATTTGCAGGCAAATGAACTAAATGTCTCTTTCCTGACACCCTTCTTCTGGGGGTGCTGAGGAAGCCTGTGAACAGCCTGATTTGTCACACAGCATGATGGCCACCAGCAGCAAGCGGGTTCATGGAAGGTGTGCTGAGAGCCAGCCACGTGGGACCCCTACTGTCCCTGGGTATCCTCTGGCTTCTGGCTGCAAGGCTGGTCTTTTTTTTTTCTTTGATACAGGGTCTTGCTTTCTCACCCAGGCTGGAGTGCAGTGGTGAAATCACGGCTCACTGCAGCCTCGACCTCCTGGTCTCAGGCAATCCTCCCACCCAAGCCTCCTGAGTAGCTGACACTACAGGCGGCACCACCATGCCTGGCTAATTTTTTAAAAATTATTTGTGGAGACAGGGTCTCACTATGTTGCCCAGGCTGGTCTTGAACTCCCAAGCTCCAGTGATCCTCCTACCTCGGCCTCCTGAAGTGCTGGGATTCCACAGGTGTGAGCCACCGCACCCGCTGCAAGGCTGGTCTTGACTTGACAACGTCAGGCGGTAGTCCAGTCGCTAGGGCAGACGGATCCTGACCCTCACGCTGGAGTGGGTCACAAGGGCGCCATAGTGCCCCACCCAGGAACTCACGTCTCTCCCGTACTGCTCAAAAGATACGTAGCGGATGCCCTTGCCAAAGTTGGTGAAGACGTGGGAGACCTGCAGGGGGAAGGGGAGTGAGAGGGTGAGGGCCTGTGGGCCCCTTCTCTTCCTCCACCTCAACAGATAGGCCCAAAGGACTGACGAGGTGCCAGTCCTGCACTAGGTGCTGGGGATGGAGCAGTGAATAAAGACGGAAAAGGACCCAGCCCTTTTCCTAGAATGGAACTGCCATTCTAGCAGGGGGCCCGGACGCTGGAGATAGGTGGGGATGAGGGGCCAGGGGCATTCTGCCAGGAAGGTGGCAGGAATGTGAGTAGAGTGAGTTAGCAAAGGCCCCACAGAGGTGACACCTGAAGGAGGGGAGGGAGCCAGGAGGGGCTCTGGAGGGAGGGTGTCCCAGGCAGCGGGAACGGCCCTGAGGTGGGAGAATGCCTGGAGCTGAGTGAGGGGAGAAGTAAGAGAGGGGTCAGGGAGGTCATGGGCAGATCATGGCCTTGTGGGCCACAGGAGGACTTTGGCTTTTTTTTTTTTTTTAATTTAAAAAAGTCGAGATAAAGTTTTCCTAAAACAAAATTTTATTTATTTATTTATTTTTGAGATGGAGTCTCACTCTGTCGCCCAGGCTGGAGTACAGTGGCATGATCTCGGCTCAATGCAACCTCCACCTCGCAGGTTCAAGCGATTCTCCTGTCTCAGCCTCCCGCGCAGCTGGGATTACAGGCACGCACAACCACGCCCGGCTAATTTTTGTATTTTTAGTAGAGATGGGGTTTCTCCATGTTGGTCAGGCTGGTCTTGAACTCCTGACCTCAGGTGATCCACCCGCCTTGGTCTTCCAAAGTGCTGGGATTACAGGCGTGAGCCACTGCGCCCAGCCAAAATTTACCATTTTATTTTATTTATTTATTTTGAGGCCAAGACTCGCTCCATTGCCCAGGCTGGAGTGCAGTGGCATGATCTCAGCTCACTGCAACCTCCACCTTCCCCGGTTCAATAAATTCTCCTGCCTCAGTCTCCCCAGAAGCTGGGATTACAGGCGCCCACCACCATGCCTGGCTAATTTGTGTATTTTTAGTAGAGATGGGGTTTCACCATGTTGGCAGGCTGGTCTTGAACTCCTGGCCTCAAGTGATCCGTCCGCCTTGACCTCCCAAAGTGCTGGGATTACAGGCATGAGCCACCACACCCGGCCCCAAATTCACTTTTTAAAGTGTACAATTCAGTGGTTTTTAGTTGATTCATGATGTTATGTGGCCATCACCACTACCTAATTCCCATCACCCCAGGAAAAAACTCTGCATCCATGAGCTGTCACTTCCAAGTCCTCCCTCCCCCAGCCCCTGGCAGTCACCAATCTTCTTAGTGTACATTTCATATATGTGGAATCATACAGTATTTGTCATTTCATGTCTGGCCTCTTTCAGCATCATGTTTTCAAAGTTTATCCACGTTGCAGTGTGAATTGGTGCTTCATTTCTTTTCCGTGGCTGCATAACTTTGGCTTTTACTGTGAGATGTAGCCACAGGAGCATTACAAGCAGGGAGACTTGTGATCTGACTCATTATTATTATTATTTTTAGTTATGGTCTCAGTCTGTTGCCCTGGCTGGAGTGCAGTGGGACCAACTGGGCTCCAACCATCCTCCCACCTCAGCCTCCTGAGTAGCTGAGACTGCAGGTGCAACTCACCATGCCCATCTAATATTTAATTTCTTTGTAGAGATGGAGGTCTCGCTATATTGCCCAGGCTGGCCTCAAACTCCTGCCCTCAAGCTGTCCTCCCATCTTGGCCTCCCAAAGTGGTGGGATTACAGGTATGAGCCACCGTGCCCAGCCGAAACATTTACTGTGGTAACTGAGGTATGAGGATCAAGACAGCATAGTCTTAGGGCCAGACTGGGCTTGAGTCCAGCTCTGCACTGGGCCATATAACCTCCCTGTGCCTCTGTTTCCTCAACTCTAGAATGGAGATAGGATTTTGCTTCACTGCTGCATTTCCAGCACATAGAGCAGTGCCCAGCACACAGTAGGTGCTCAATCAGTGTTTGTTGAACATTAAGGGGTTGTGCTAATGAAATGAATGTAAGCCTCTTGACACAGAGCTAGGGACGTAAGAAGGGCTCAATACTTCTTAGCTGTTATGATTATAGATATCTAGCAGAGACAGAAGGGAAACCGAGCAGACGAGTGCCTTTAGCAGGTCAGAGGGGAGCTGGAAGGTAGTCTGGACCCACCTGTCGGCAGCCCCTCTCAGTCCACTGAAGGACCGGGTCAGGTGAGGCTGAGAACTTGACCACTTCCTTTTCATACACGTCCAGAAGGCGGACCCGGAGCTGGTAGACGCAGCCGCAGTTCTCCCGAGCGCCCCACCTGCCAGGCAGCAGTCAGCCTCTATGCCCCTGTCACCCAGCCAGCTTTCTGGGTTTCGGGGCAGGAGGCTGAGGGCTGGCTGCATCTTGATGAGGGTCCTGCACATCTGGACCACATTTGGAGACGTCCTGGCCTGGGAACCTCTAGGGGAGGAGCCTTGGTGGTTCTGGGGTGGAGCCAGAGCCTGGGGGAGGGGCCTGGGTGGTCCTGGGGGAGGAGTCTGGGTGATCCTGGGGTGTAGCCAGAACCTGGGGGAGGAGCCTGCATGGTCCTGGGGTGGGGCCTGGGTGGTCCTTGGGGAGGAGCCTAGATGGTCCTGGGGGAGAAGCCTGGGTGGTCCTGGGGTTGATTCTGGAGGCTTTTGGGTGGGTAGTTGGGGGACGGGAAAGGATGCTCTGGGGAAGAACCACAATGCAGGGCAGGTGCCTGATGACTTCAGGGAGGAGCCAAAGCCCCAGGGAAGAGACCAGATTTTCTGTGGAAGAGCCACAGCCTGAAGTAGGAGCTGGAATGCTTTGGGGCAGAACCTGGGTGTTTTGGGAAGAAGGCATTCATCCTAAGCCTGCAGGCTCTGAAGCCAGTCCTGTCCCAACTACGCTCCCTGAGCCTCAGCTCACAGGGCACCATGCTCCCACCCCTTCAGAGACTCTGGGCATCCACAAGGGGGTCAGGGGAGGTGTCTCGTTTCAGAGGGGTATCAAGCTGGTCAGTGGCCCCCTGTGGACCACCCCAGCCTGCTGGGATGAGGGTGGGCAGGAGTGCAGAGTGGGGGCTCTGGCTTCTCCAAAGCTCTACCCTCCCCGGCTCTGCATCACTTCCCCTCTCAGCCTCATCACAAAGGGTGCACAGTGACAGCCGCTACCTGTGGGGTTGATGGGGCAGGAAATGAGCCCCTGCCGCAGAGCCGCTGCCAAGCCTGCTGCGGCTCTGGGGCAGGGTGCCGCTCCTCACTCACCAGTCAGCCACACAGATCTCAATCTGGGCGCTGTCCAGCAGCTCCTGCCACACCCCTTCCATCACCAGGTCCACAAGCTGCCTCTTGGAGCACCATCTAGGAAGGAGAGATGGCAGGGGGCAGGGCAAACAGTCCTGGCATTCAAGTCACAGTCAGAAACCACCTTCTCCAAGAAGCCTCCCTTGATAACCCTCTCTAAAGCAGCCCTCAGGGTTTGCTCTAGCAGACCTGAAGATGTATGATGGGCTATACGTCTCTCCTTAGCCTCTTGGATTCCCTTTGCCATTCTCCACCCTGCTGTGGGCTCCAGGCAGCTGACCTCTCTGAAAGCCTGACCCTCATCTTTGTGGGGCAGGACATGACTACAATGAAGGCCACATACTAGACATGTGAGTGGGGAGCTCTGTGGCCTCCTAAAGTGCGAGGGCCCCGGGTCTAAAGCTGGATGGCCTGGTCTCTGTCACCCGTTGCTTCCTGTTGGATCAGCCAATGGGATGTTCCAGCAGGGGATGGAAGTGAAAGAGGTGACTAAAATCTGGGTATTTATCCTCTTAGGTCCTTCTCAAGGGACTGCCTTGTCCCCCAAGGAAAAAGCAAAGCTCCATAGCACTCTCTCCTCATTTTTCAGTAACTGTTTCCTCCCCTCACCTCTAGTAGTCTAGGGATGGTAATGTTCCTTTCCTGTTACTAGCTCAGGGGCTCCTGCCTACAACTTGGTAAACAGTCCTTCTCCTCAAACTAGAATGTGCCATAATAACATAAATTGTGCAGTATTGGTGGAAGGACAGGTAAGTAATGCAACAGAATAGAACAAAGTGCCAGGAACTGGCCAAGCACAGTGGCTTAGACCTGTAATCCCAGCACTTTGAGAGCCTGAGGCAGGCGGATCACCAGAGGTCAGGAGTTAGAGACCAGCCTGGTCAATATGGTGAAACCTCTTCTCTACAAAAAATACAAAAATTAGCCAGGCATGGTGGCGCACCCAGGTAGTCCCAGCTATTAGGGAGGCTGAGGCAGGAGAATCACTGGAACCCAGGAGGCAGAGGCTGCAGCGAGCCAAGATTGCGCCACTGCACTCTAGCCTGGGCAACAAAACGAGACTCTATCTCAGAAAACAAAAACAAAAAAAACAGAGTGCCAGGGACAGATGTAGGTATGCATAGAAACTTCATAAACCATAGAGGTGGCACCATCATTCTATGGGGGACAGATTCCTTCTCATTTGTTTTCTTTTGAGTCAAGGTCTTATTCTGTTGCCAGGCTGGAGTGCAGTGGCATGATCCTAGGCTCACTGCAACCTCGAACTCCTGGGTTCAAGAGATCCTCCCACATCGGCCTCCCCATGTGCTGGGATTACAGGCATGAGCCACCATGCCCAGCCTTCAGTTTCCTATTATAAAGTGGGGGCAATAATAGTATCTATGTCACAGGGTTGTTGCCAGAATGATATGTAAAGTGTCTAGTACAGAGTAACTCCTTGTGGAGGCAAAAGTGACTCCATCTTGGATGCTAATCTGCCATGTTCACTTTTTTTTTTTTTTTTTTTTTTGAGACAGAATCTCACTCTATCGCCCAGGCTGGAGTGCAGTAGCGCAATCTCGGCTCACTGCAACATTTGCCTCCTGGGTTCAAGCGATTCTCCTGCCTCAGCCTCCCGAGTAGCTGGGACTATAGGTGCATGCCATCATGTCCAGCTAATTTTTGTCTTTTTAGTAGTGACGGGGTTTCCCCCTGTTGGCCAGGCTGGTCTCGCACTCCTGACCTAAATTGATCTGCCCGCCTCGGCCTCCCAAAGTGCTGGGATTACAGGCGAGAGCCACCGTGCCCGGCCCAAAACCCTGTCTTTAGATCAGAGCAGTCCAGATGGTGTCTCACAAACTGCAGGCGATGTTGCACAGAGCATTGTTGCCTGTGGTTGCTAACCTTCCTGATTTTTCCTTGTATCTCTGGCACATAAAACAGTACCCTCAACAAGTATTTGTTGATTGATGGAATAAATCAATGAATAAATAAATGGGGGAAGGAGCGGGCGAAGGTGACGATGAGGACAGTGTGGGGGGTAGGGTCCCTTTCTCTCTTTGGGGCCCTTGCCTCAGGGATCGGGGCCTCTCACTTGGGCCACTCACTCAAAAGATGTCACAAAGCAGGTCTGCGAAGCAGCCCCAGGCACCGGTGTTAGGTTCTTTTCTATGGCCCAGCCGTTCCCGCCATGCTCCACCTCCCAGCCTCTGAAGCCCTCTGTGGGAAAACAAGAGTTGAACATATGGTTCACCTGCCAGCCTGCGCAGCAGAGACCCCACAACCACCCAGCTTGTGTTGTCCACCAGCCTCTCCCTCTTGTGATCCAATCCCCCCGGCTTCTCCTACTGACTCTTCCTCCCATTATCCTGTATTCCTGGTCCTACCCCACAACTGCGACTCTCAGCCTTGCCCATGCACTCAGCTTCTCTTCAGCCACCCTTACTTGCTCTTTCTCCTTCAGTCCTGCTCTTCATTGTGTGTTTGTGTGTGTGTGTGTGTGTGTGTGTGTGTGTGTGTGTGTGTGAGAGAGAGAGAGAGACAGGGTCTCACTCTGTCGCCCAGGCTGGAGTGCAGTGGCTCCATCATAGCTCACTGCAGCCTCAAACTCCTGGGCTCAGGCGATCCTCCCATATCAGCCTCCAGAGTAGTTAGGACCACAGATGTATGCCACCACGCCTGGCTAATTTAATTTTTTAATTTATTATTTTTTTTGAGACGGAGTTTCGATCTTGCTGCCCAGGCTGGAGTGCAATGGCATGATCTCAGCTCACTGTAACCTCTGCCTCCCAGGTTCAAGCAATTTTCTTGCCTCAGCCTCCCAAGTAGCTGGGATTACAGGCATACACCATCACACCCAGCTAATTTTGTATTTTAGTAGAGATGGGGTTTCACCATGTTGGTCAGGCTGGTCTCGAACTCCTGACCTCAAGTGATCTGCCCACCTGGGCCTCCCAAAGTGCTGGGATTACAAGCGTGAGCCACCGTGCCTGGCCTAATTTTTAAATTTTAAGTTTCTTTTTTTTTTTTTTTTATGTCTCCCTCTTGTCCCCCAGGCTGGAGTGCAATGGCATGATCTCAGTTCACTGCAACCTCTGCCTCCCGGGTTCAAGCGATTCTCCTGACTCAGCCTCCTGAGTAGCTGGGATTGCAGGTGCCTGTCACCGCACCCAGTTAATTTTTGTATTTTTAGTACAGGCGAGGTTTCACCATGTTGGCCATGCTGGTCTCGAATTCCTGACCTCAGGTGATCTGCCTGCCTCGGCCTCCCAAAGTGCTGATATTACAGGCGTGAGCCACTGCGACCGGCCTAATTTTTAAATTTTTTAGAGACAGAGTCTCACTTTGTTCTTCAGGCTGGTCTCAAACTCCTGGCCTCAAGCGATCCTCCCACCATAGCCTCCCAAAATGCTGGGATTACAGGCGTGGGCTACTGTGCCCCACCCTTTTTTTTTTTTTTTTTTTTTTGAGGCAAGGTCTCTGTTACCCAGGCTGTAGTGCAATGGCACGATCATAGCTCACTGCAGCCTCCAACTCCTGGGCTTAAGCGATCCTACTGCTTTGGCCTCCCAAAGCGTTGCCATTCCCACCGCGCCTGGCCCCTGTCCTGTTATGCATCCCCTCTGCATATCAAACTACTTGCTTTCTCCCCTGGCCCAGCCAGGGTCTTCCTGCCTTGCTCCGCCCACTCGTTCGGATTCCCGGCTCCACCGTCTCCAGCCCCGCCCATCGGGCCTACCGCCCAGGCACTGCGTCCCTCAGCCCCGCCCCCTGGCTCATCCAGCGGCCTTGCCCATTGGCTGTCTCTCAGATTCTGTCCCGGCCCCTCCCCTGCCTCGCTCACCCCGCCCCCCCCCCCTCAGCCTCCTGAGCCCTGCGCCCGTCACCCACGCTCTCCGCAGGAGTTGAAGATGAGATTGCGGCCTAAGGGCGCGCGCAGACAGTAGCGCGCCAGGGCGCACAGCGGAAACTCCTCCTTGTCTTCGTTGCTGGGCAGGCAGCGTTGGGCCACTGCATAGAGTGCGCGGCCCTCGGCGCTGCGGTCGCGGGCCAGATGCAGCAGCCACACGGTGGGCCCGTCCACTATGTCGCGCCAGGCGCGGCACACTGGGCGGCATCGCGTGACCAAGGCGCGTGGCGGCACGTGGCTCAGCACCTGCACCAGCAGCTCAGGGGGCAGAGCGTCCAGGGCCAGGGACGGGTCCGCCGGCAGCCGTCGCCGCGAGAGCCGGGCGCCCATCTCCAGCAGCCGGAGTCCTGCAGGTCGAGAGGGGTCGGTAGGCGGGTCAGCGAAGCCAGGCCACCCACTCCCTACCTTGCCTCCCAGGGCGCAAGGCCCCTACTGCTGGAGAGACCCAATTAGGTCCATGGGCAACCAGGGACCCATTTCCCTCTCTGATCCTGGGCCTCTCCCCGTCTTCCCCACTTGGGTAAAAGACCCCTGGTCTGACTCTGACCCCCATCAGGACCGCTGATCACGGCTTCTGTCTGGCGTTCACTTGTGTCAGGCTAAGCGCTTCACGTATATGCCAGTGAAATGGCAAAAGAACTTATAACCCCATTTTTGTTTAAGGGGACTTTACCCATTCCTGCCCATAGGCTAGGTTAATTTTAGACCGCTGAGATAATATGCAAAAACAGCAATCATGTAGTTTTTAAAACTAACTCTGGGATTAAAGAAGTATGTAAACAACTATGTTTTGTCAAAGATTTTTTTTTTTTTTGAGACAGAGTCTTGCTCTGTTGCCCAGGCTAGAGTGTACAGTGGCACGATCTTGGCTCATTGCAACCTCCGCCTCCTGGGTTCAAGCGATTCTCCTGCCTCAGCCTCCCGAGTAGCTGGGACTACAGGCGCCCCCCACCACGCCCAGCTAATTTTTGTATTTTTAGTAGAGACGGGGTTTCACCATCTTGGCCAGGCTGGTCTCGAACTCCCGACTTTGTGATCCACCCGCTTCAGCCTCTCAAAGTGCTGGGATTACAGGCATGAGCCACCGCGCCCAGCCTGTTTTTTCAAAGATTTATAGGAGCATTGTGACCCAACCAAGGACAAAGAAGTCACCAACCTCTTTGGACCCTAGCTGGCACTCAGATGTCTGCAGTGGTCACCTCCTTATTTTTATTATTATTACTTTTTTGTGGAGCTAGAAACCAGGACTACAGCCTCTACCTCCTGGGCTCGAGTGATCCTCCTGCCTCAGCCTCCCAAGTAGCTGGGACTATAGATGCATGCCACTATGCCCAGCTAGTTTATTTATTTATTGTTTTGTAGAGACGGGGTCTCAGTACATTGCCCTGGCTGGTCTTGAATTCCTGGGTTCAAGTGATCCTCCTGCCTCAGCCTCCCAAAGTGCTGGAATTGGTATGAGCCACTGCGCCTGGCCTGTTGGTCACCTCTTGATCACAATGCCCTTCTCTTCCCTCTGCCCTTAAAAAATAAAATTGTACTGATTTAAGATGGTACTTTAGGATGATAGTCCACTGTGTTCTCGGTCTGCTGGCTCTCCAAATAAACTTGCTTTGCCTCCCACCAACTGTCATCTCTCTTGAGTTTGGCTTTCTATTTTTTTTTTTTTTTGAGGCAGCCTCACTCTGTCACCCAGGCTGGAGTGCAGTGGCCCGTCTCGGCTCACTGCAACCTCTGTCTCCCAGGTTCAAGTGATTCTCCTGCCTCAGCCTCCCGAGTAGCTGGGACTACAGGAATGCACCACCACACCTGGCTAATTTTTTTATCTTTAAGAGAGACAGAGTTTCACCATGTTGGCCAGGCTGGTGTCGAACTCCGGACCTCAGGTGATCCACCCACCTCGGCCTCCCAAAGTGCTGGGATTATAGGCTTGAGCCACCGCGCCCGGCCCAAGTTTGGCTTTCTTTTCTGAAACTGAGTCTTACTCTTGCCCAGGCTGGAGTGCAGTGGCACAATCTCAGCTCACTGCGACCTCCGCCTCCCGGGTTCAAGCGATTCTCCTGCCTCAGCCTCCCGAGTAGCTGGAATTATAGGTGTGTGCCACCACACCGAGCCAGTAATTTCTGTAGTAGAGATGGGGTTTCACCATGTTGGCCGGCTGGTCTCAAACTCCTGACCTCAAGTGATCCACCTGTCTCAGCTTCCCAAAATGCTGGGATTTCAGGCATGAGCCACCACGCCTGACCTGAGTTTGGCTTTCGAATGTCGAGTGGCCAAACCTGGATTGGGTTACAGACCCACAAGGAAAGCCACTGCGGAAGAAACCATTTCTACCCCATACCCCAATGTGTTCCAACTACTGTGACCTTTGGAACCCATGACCTATCTTCAGCAAAATCTCTTCTTGCCTCAGTTACTTCTCTGAACATTCCTACCACCTTCTTGCTCTAACTGGAACCCAGCTCTCCTGTGGGCCTTCCAAGTGGGGAGGTCTCCGTGCTCCTGGGAGCTGCTTCCTGACCATTCTCTCTCCACCCTCCCCAAAACCCCCAGCGACGAATCTCATCACTACCCTGCCTCGTGTGTCATCTGTTGACCCAGATCATGACTCCTCTCTTCTCCCTAATTTTAGCTCTGGGCTCTCGGCCGCTCCCGCTGCTCTTAGCATCATTCTCAGTGATTTCTATAACCAGATAGATAGTTCTTCTGCAGCCCCAACCTCTCTGTTCCCTGACCTCCCTCTAGTGACTTTATCCTTCCCCAACCTCTCCCTCTCATAGTCAAACCCAGACCTTGTTTCAGTAACAGCAGCCTCTTCGGAACCTCAATTTCACACACTCACTCTCCACCCATCACTTTCTCTTTCCACCTCATTCCCTCCAGTGCCCGACTCGCACGATCCTTCCAACCCACTGTGATCTCCCATCCATTGTCCCTTTCATTTTTTACTCCCCCTCACCTCCCATCCCCTCATTTCTTCCTTAGCCAGCTTAAATTCCATGGTTAATCATTAAAAACATTCTTGACCTGGCACGCTGGCTCATGCCTGTAATCCCAGCACTTTGGGAGGGCAAGGTGGGAGGACTGCTTGAGGCCAGGAGTTTGAGATCAGCCTGGGCAACACAGCAAGACTCCATCTGTACAAAAAATAAAATAAAAAAATTAGCCAGATGTGGTGGTGCCCACCTGTAGTCCCAGCTACTCCAGAGGTTAAGGTGGGACGATCGCTTGAGCCCGGGAGTTGGAGGCTGCAGTGAGCTATGATTGTGCCACTGTACTCCAGCCTGGGCAACAAAGCGAGACCCTGTCTCTAAAATAAAATAAAAAGAAAAGCAAAAAAAGTGGGGCTGTAGCTATAAGGGGAGGTGAGGTCAAGAGAGGGTTTGGGCTGGGCATGGTGGCTCACACCTGTAATCCCAGCACTTTGAGAGGCCAAGGTGGGCAGATCATTTGAGGTCAGTAGTTTGAGACCAGCCTGGCTAACATGGTGAAACCCCATCTCCACAAAAAATACAAAAATTAGCTGGGTGTGGTGATGTGCACTTGTAATCCCAGCTACTCGGGAGGCCGAGGCAAGATAATTGCTTGAACCCAGAAGGCAGAGGTTGCAATGAGCTGAGATCGCGCCACTGCACTCCAGCCTGGGCGGCAGAGTGAGACCCTGTCTCAAAACAAAACAAAAACAAAAAAAAAAGAGAGAGGGTTTGTTTTGAGATGGGAGACAGGATGCTGTGTGGGCTAACAGGAGATCCAGTGCATGGGGGAAACTGAACGAGCAGCAGAGAGAGGTGAGAACCAGGGACGGTGGCTGGAAGTGGGCGGGAAGGTGGGAGCAGGTGATGGAACAGTCACAGCAGGAAAACGGGTGTGGGCAAGGGTGCAGGTAGGTGGTAGAGGTGGGGGCGGCTGTGGAAGTTCACTTCTCATCTCTTGCATTTTCTCTGCAAAATAAGCCAAGGGAGAATGAAAGGCGGGGAGGAGGTGTTGGAAAGGATTAGAGGAGAAGGGAAAAGGTGTAAATTAGTTGTCTAGAAGACAGGAGGAAGGAGGGGATCAGAGAAATGTCATATGGCTGCCAGGCAGCATTGGGGTCCGCCTGAGGGTCAAGTTCACAGACTTGAAATTAGTCTAGCCAGGGGGCTGTGTTGTTTTTTAGCTCATTCGAGCTGTGTGGGTGCAGGCACGGCAGAGAGGAAGGCTGGATTTAACCGGGGTCTCATGCAGGAGGAAGCCAAAGGGGGCAAGGGTGTGTGCAAGAGAATGTGTTATTTTTTATTTATTTACTTTTTTGAGATGGAGTCTCACTCTGTCGCCCAAGCTGGAGTGCAGTGGCCGATTTCAGCTCACTTCAACCTCTGCCTCCTGGGTTCAAACGATTCTGCCTCAGCCTCCCTAGTAGCTGGGATTACAGGCCCCTGCCACCACGCCTGGCTAATTTTTATATTTTTAGTAGAGATAGGGTTTCACCATGTTGGCCAGGCTGATCTCGAACTCCCGACCTAAAGTAATCCACCTGCCTCAGCCTCCCAAACTGCTAGGATTACAGGTGTGAGCCACTGTGCCGGGCCAAAAATTTTTTTTTTTTTTTTTTTGAGACAGTTTCACTCTTGTTGCCCAGGCTTGAGTGCAATGGTACGATCTCAGCTCACTGCAACCTCCACCTCCTGCGTTTAAGCAATTCTCCTGCCTCAGCCTCCCGAGTAGCTGGGATTACAGGCGCCTGCCACCACACCTGGCTAATTTTTATATTTGTAGTAGAGATGGGGTTTCACCATGTTGGCCAGGCTGTTCTCAAACTCCTGACCTCAGGTGATCCGCCCACCTCAGCCTCCCAAGGTGTTGGGATTACAGGCATGAGCCACTGCGCCTGGCCTGAGAATGTTATTTTTTATCTTTATTTTTGAGACAGGGTCTTGCTTCTTCACTCAGGCGGGAGTGCAGTGGTGTGATCACGGCTCACTGCAGCCTCAACCTCCCAGGCTCAAGTGATCCTCCCACCTTAGCCTCCCAAACTGCTGGGGTTAGAGGCATGAGTCACCACATCCAGCGTCTTTGTTTGTCTTTGTGGTAAAACTTCTCAAAAAAGCTGTCTACCCAGTATTTTCTGCTTCCATTCTTTCTAAAACATTTTCCTTCCTTCCTTCCTTCCTTCCTTCCTTCCTTCCTTCCTTTTTTGAGACAGACTCTCCCTCTGACACCCAGACTGGAGTGAAGTGGCACAATCTCAGCTCACTGCAACCTCTGGCTCCCAGGTTCAAGTGATTCTCGTGCCTCAGCCTCCCAATTAGCTGGGACTACAGGTGCGTGCCACCACGCCCTGCTAATTTTTGTATTGTTAGTAGAGACAGGATTTCACCATGTTGCCCGGGCTGGTCTTAAACTCTTGGGCTCAAAGGATCCTGCTGCCTTGGCCTCCGAAAGTGCTGGGATTATAGGTGTGAGCCACTGTGTTCGGCTCCAGCTCCACTTCTTGCTATAAAATATATGACCAATGGCAAGTCACTTAATCTCTTTATACCTCAGTTTCCCTTTCTGAAAATGGGGCTGCTAACGGCGCCTCCATCATAGGGCTGTTGTGAGGATGAAAGGAGTATTTTAAAGCACTTAGGAAAAGCCCCTGCAGGCTCCTAAACAAGAGTGATATTAATTTAATATTAGTCTGGGCATGATGGTTCACACCTGTAATCCCAGCACTTTGGGAGGCTTAGGTGAGCGGATCACCTGAGGTCGGGAGTTCAAGACCAGCCTGGCCAACATGGCGAAACCCCATCTCTACAAAAAATACAAAAATTAGCGGGGCGTGGTGGTGGGCGCCTGTAATCCCAGCTACTCGGGAGGCTGAGGCAGGAGAATCACTTGAACCTGGGAGGTGGAGGTTGCAGTGAGCCGAGATCGTGCCTCTGCACTCTAGCCTGGGCAACAGACTGAGACTCCGTCTCAAAAAAAAAAGATGATGTCAGGAATTTTTGCTGCATTCATGGACTACTTGCCTGATACAGGCTTATTTCTTTTTTTTTAAATAAAACCTTAATTTGTTTAAAAATGACAATAGCTGACATGAATTGAGCACTTATTGGGCACATGCAGATAACAAGCATTAGATCATTAAAGGGCACCCTCAAAGGAGAGTTTTGCCCATTAAACAAGATGATGGAATTCACGAGCCGATCCAGCTTAAATGCTCAGCACAGTGGCTTAATAAGGGCCAATAAATGCCACTAAATGAAATGTCACAGCTAAAATAGTTGCTGTCAGCCAGGCGCGGTGGCTCATGCCTGTAATCCCAGCATTTTGGGAGGCGGAGGTGGGTGCATTGCTTGAGGTCAGCAGTTCAAGACTAGCCTGTCCAATATGGCGAAACTGTCTCTACTAAAAATACAAAAATTAGCTAGGCGTGGTGGCGGGAGCCTGTAATCCTAGCTACTCAGGAGGCCGAGGCAGCAGAATTGTTTGAACCTCGGAGGTGGAGGTTGCGGTGAGCCAAGATCATGCCACTGCACACAGCAAGACTCTGCCTCTAAATAAATAAATAAATAAAATAGTTGCTGTCACATTTAAAAAATGATGTGTCATAATAATGGCAACTAACATAATTTAGTGTTTCACATTAATTTTTAAAATATTAATATTAATTTTCACAGGTGTGAGCCACCATGCCCAGCCCCTGACATCATCTTTATTCCTACTGCAGAAAGAATGAAGCTGTAGAGACAGACTTTACAAAGACCAAGCTGCGCTTTTCTCCAGGTGGTTCTGAGTTGCATTAATAGTTCACTAGGGCCCGGCGCTTGAACCCGGGAGGTGGAGGTTACAGTGAGCCAAGACCACACCACTCACTGCACTTCAGCCTGGGTGACAGAGCGACTCTGTCTCAAAAGTAAATAAATAATTCCCTGAGGTTTATAAACAAGTCTACCAGCCTGCCTGGCACGGGTGTGATGTTCACCAGAGTTTAATTTCCTGGAGTTCTTCTTAGGAGGAGTTCTTAGCTCCCACTCTTCTTTTTTGTTTTTTTGAGATGGAGTCTCACTCTGTCGCCCAGGCTGGAGTGCAGTGGAACGATCTCGGCTCACTGCAACCTCCATCTCCCGGGTTCAAGCGATTCTCTGCCTCAGCCTCCCGAGTAGCTGGGATTACAGGCACCTGCCACCATGCCTGGCTAATTTTTGTATTTTTAGTAGAGACGGGGTTTCACCATGTTGGCCAGGCTGGTCTCGAACGCCTGACCTTGTGATCTGCCTGCCTCGGCCTCCCAAAGTGCTGGGATTACAGACTTGAGCCACCACGCCCGGCAGTTCCTATTCTCCTTAGGAGTGTGTTCCCACTGGCAAAAGGAGGATCTCTGGGGTTGGGGGTAGGCCCCTCGCCCAATGAGGACAGCCTGACTTCACCAAGGAGCAGAGATGTTCAAGAAATGTACTGTATGAGCCCTCAGCTATACCACACAAACCATATTAAATGCTTGTATGGGGCCCCGGTGTGGTGGCTTACGCCTGCTGTAATCCCAGCACTTTGGGAGGCTGAGGCGGGAGGATTGCTTGGGCCCAGGAGTCCAAGACCAGCCTAGGCAACATGACGAAACCCTGTCTCTACAAAAGAAATACAAAAAAATTAGTCAGGCATAGTGTCACGCACCTGTAGTCCCAGCTACTTGGGAGCTGAGGGGGGAAGGATCACCTGAGCCTGGGAGGTCGAGGCTGTGGTGAATCGTGAAGGGGCCACTGTATTCCAGCCCAGGTGATAGAGTGAGACCCTGTCTCAAAAAAAAAAAAAAAAAAAAAAAAAAAAGTTTGTGGCCAGGCATGGTGGCTCATGCCTGTAATCTCAGCACTTTGGGAGGCCAAGGTGGGTGGATCACCTGAGGTTAGGGGTTCGAGAGCAGCCTGGCCAACATGGTGAAACCCCGTCTCTACTAAAAATACAAAATTAGCCAGGTGTGGTGGCATGCTCTTGTTGTCTCAGCTACTTGGGAGGCTAGTGGGAGAATCCCTTGAACCCAGGAGGTGGAGGTTGTGGTAAGCTGAGATTGTGCCACTGCACTCTAGCCTGGGCAACAAGAGTGAAACTGTCTCAAAAAAAAAAAAAAAAAAAAGGAAAGAGGAAAGAAACACGAAAAGTGGCTCAACAGTCAAAGACAGGTTTATTTTGGAGAATAAGCCTGAGAGGGTCTTCTGGCCAATTTTTTTGGGAAAGGTTGAAAAGTACCCACTGCAAGACTGAATGCCAACTACTGGCTGGGTCACAATAGGACAAGTAGGGCCTGGTACTGCCTGCTTCCAGGGTTTTTGGGAAAGTGTGTGTTTGGAGGAAGGTTACTGGCTGTCAGAGTGACTGGGCAATGCTACTGGTACTCAGCTACCCAAAGGGACCCAGGATGCTACTACAGCAGACTGTATTTTTAGAAGTGGCTATGAGAACATTTCCTGTCTGACACGCTCTTTCAGTTCACCACTGCTCGTGAAGCTGTGGGGTCCACATTCCTCCCCCGGGCACGTGCAGGCTTTTGCAACTGCCTCAACTTTCAGAGCACTGCAGAAGTGACATTGCTAAGGGATTTCATTCTCTCTTTCTCGCTCTCCTTTTAAGAGACAAAGTCTCACTCTGTCGCCTGGTTGGAGTGTAGTGGCGTGATTATGGCTCACTGAAGCCTCGAACTCCCGGGCTCAAGTGATCCTCCCAACTCAGCCTCCTGAGTAGATGGGACTGCAGACACATGCCACCATGCCCAGGTTAGTTTGTTTTATTTTTTTTTTTTCTAGAAATGAGGGGTCTCCCTATGTTGCCCAGGCTGGTCTCCTCCTGGGCTCAAGTGATCCTGTCGCCTCGGCCTCCCAAAGTGCTGGGATTACAGGTATGAGCCACTGTGACCAGCCTGCTAAGGGATTTCTGAGGCTGGATCATAAAAGAGTGTGCAGCCTCTGCCTTTCTTTCTTTTTTTCTTTTTCTTTTCTTTTTTCTTTTTCTTTTTTTTTGAGACGGAGTCTTCCTCTGTTGCCCAGGCTGGAGTGCAGTGGCCCGATCTTGGCCCACTGCAATCTCCGCCTCCTGGGTTCAAGCAATTGTCCTGCCTCTGCCTCCCGAGTAACTGTCATTACAGGTGCATGCCACCATGCCCGGCTAATTTTTGTATTTTTCTTTTTTAGTAGAGACAGGATTTCACCATGTTGGCCAGGCTGGTCTCGAACTCCTGACCTTGTGATCCACCCGCCTCAGCCTCCCAAAGTGCTGGGATTCATTAGGCTGTGCAATTTGTGCATTTTCTATAAAAGGTTTGCTAAAAATGGGCTGGGTACCATGGCTCATGCGTGTCATCCCAGCACTTTGGGAGGCTGAGGTGGGAGGATCACTTGAACCCAGGGGTTTGAGACCAGCCTACAAAAAAAAAAAAAACCAACCCATCTCTACAAAAAATAAACATTAAAAAATTAGCTGGACCTGGTGTTGTGTACTTGTAGTCCCAGATACTCGGGAGGCTGAGGTGAGAGGATTGCTTGTGGCCAGAAGTTCGTGGGTACAGTGAGCTATGATTGCACTACTGCATTCCAGCCTGGGTGACAGTGAGACTCTGTCTCCAAAAACAAAAAAACAAACCACCACCACTACCACCAAAACAGAACACATACCCAAAACCCTCAACGTTTGCTAAAAATGATGAAAACAAGAAAAACAGATATGGTAGTCCATGGAAAGGAACAAAAAAAGATGTCCAAAAACTTTCCTCAAAGCCATCAAACAAAAGATGTGACTACTTTAAAATAGAAGAATCTGTGAAAATGATTAAGAGTTAGCTTATAAGTATCTCCTCAGCAGATTCTCAAATTGTATAGTTTTTTTGAGGCCAGAGACCTTTTTATACTGACTGGAAAATTCTGCACAAAAAAATACCTCTGTGAATCATGACACCAGTTTGTTTTTGGTTTGTCCAGAGTATAATTTTGCCAGAGTATATTTATAATAAGCCATTCTTTTTTTTTTTATGGCTCTGGGGACTGGGATCAGCTATGCGGTCCTCACTTAGGGAACTCGTGCCTTTGCCGTCAGATGGTGGATGGGGCTGGGTCATCTGAGGCTTCTTCCATCCTAGTTTAGCAGCTGAAGTGAGGAGACCCGAACAGCTGGTGCTCCTTAGACATTTCTCTCTATTTTCACCTGGTCTGTCCAGCTACTTTCGGAAATAAACCAAATAGTATCTTTTTTTTTTTTTTTTTTTTTTTTTTTGAGACAGAGTCTCGCTCTGTCGCCCAGGCTGGAGTGCAGTGGCACGATCTCGGCTCACTGTAACCTCCGCCTCCCAGGTTCAAGGGATTGTCCTGCCTCAGCCTCCCGAGTAGCTGGGATTACAGGTGCGTGCCACCCACACCCGGCTAATTTTTGTATTTTTAGTGAAGACAGGGTTTCACCATATTGGCCAGGCTGGTCTTGAACTCCTGACCTCAGGTGAGCCACCCGCCTCGGCCTCCCAAAGTGCTGGGACTACAGGCATAAGCCACTGCACCCGGCCACTTTTTTTTTTTTTTTTGATATGGAGTCTTCCTCTGTCGCCCAGGCTGGAGTGCAATGGCATGATCTCGGCTCACTGCAACCTCTGCTTCCTGGGTTCAAGCAATTCTCCTGCGTCAGCCTCCCGAGTAGCTGGGATTACAGGTGTGCACCACCACGCCTGGCTAAGTTTTCTATCTTTAGTAGAGATGGGGGTTTCACCATGTTGGCCAGGCTGGTCTCGAACTCCTGACCTCAGGTGATCCACCCAACTCGGCCTCCCAAAGTGCTGGGATTACAGGCGTGAGCCACTGCGCCCGGCTGCTTTCTGTTACTATAAATTCAATTTTTCTTTTCTATAATTTCACGTAAATGGAATCATATAGTGTGTCGGCTATCAACCTACGACCTCATTGTTCTAAGCTGCGAAACTGGAGTTCGGTTCTAGCCCACCCAGGGACGCTGTTAAAAAAAAAAAAAAAAACAAAAAAAAAGCGCCGGGAACGGTGGCTCACGCCTGCACTCCCGCCTGGACAACAAGAGCGAAACTCCGTCCCAAAAAAAATAAATAAATAAAAATAAAAATAAAAATAAAAAAATAATAATTGGAGTTTGGCCCTTTAAATCTTCTTCCTTTGCTGACTGACATGATGCTAAATTTTTTTCAGTAGAGGGCGCTGGAGAGACGTTGTAGGAGGAAAGGGTTTGGCTTCCAGTTTCCAGACTTGGCTCCTGCAGTGCAGCTACTCCTGCAGCGAGCATGCTTCTCCAGCCTCTGACTCCTACATGCGTGCGGTTTCTTTAGTGTCAGGAAGTTTCTCTGGCACATGGCTCCTGAAATATGGCAGTCAGCAGCACCCACCTCAGCTGAGGCACTTCCCTGTCAGCTGCTTTCCCCCCCCATCTTACTGGATGCACTTCTGCCGCGTTCTACTGGTGCCGCACCATAGGGATGCCTTTGTCCTTCGGTGAGCCGTGGCCAACACTACTCCAGCAAGGTCGGGGGTTCAGCCTGGGGCTCCCATCTTTCTCGGGCTATCTTAGACTTAGGAGGAGTGGCTGCTCCTTGTATCTGCTATTTCTTTTCTTTCTTTCCTCCCTTCCTCCCTCCCTCCCTTCCTTCCTTCCTTTTCTTTCTTTTTGAGATGGACTCTCTCTGTCGCCCAGACTGGAGTGCAGTGGCACGATCTCGGCTCACCGCAACCTCTGCCTCCTGGGTTCAAGCTATTCTCCTGCCTCAGCCTCCTTGAGTAGCTGAGACTACAGACACATGCCACCACGCCCAGCTAATTTTTTGTAGTAGAGACGGGGTTTCACCATGTTGGCCAGGATGGTCTTGATCCCTTGACCTGGTGATCCACCTGCCTCGCCTCCCAAAGTGCTGGGATTACAGGTGTGAGCCATTGTGCCCAGTCTATTTCTACATTCGTTAGCATTCTCTTTATTTCTTAGTAACCAGTTCCTCTTACTCTAATCCCCTATTATAGTTAACAATTCTGTATATTAAACAATCGCTGTTGAAATTACTGTGTGGTTTGTCTCCTGGTTGGATCCCGACTGATACACACAGTATGTGTCTCCTTGTGAAGAAGGCATCTGGGCCAGGTGCAGTGGCTCATGCCTGTAATATTCCTTGAGTTGTAGGCATGGCTTAGGGTTATTTGTCCTCTCCTTTAGCATAATGTCTGTGTGATTCATTCATACTCTTTTTTTTTTTTTTTGAGGCAGGGTCTCACTCTGTTGCCCAGGCTGGAGGGCAGTGGTGCCATCATAGCTCACTGCTGCCATGACCTCCCAGGCTCAAGCAATCCTCCCATCTCAGCCTCCCAAGTAGCTGGGACCACAGGTGCACCCCACCATACCTAGCTAATTTTTAAATTTTTTTTTTTTTTTTTGAGATGGAGTCTCACTCTGTCGCCCAGGCTGGAGTGCAGCGGCGCAATCTCGGCTCACTGCAAGCTCCGCCTTCTGGGTTCACACCGTTCTCCTGCCTCAGCCTCTCCGAGTAGCTGGGACTACAGGCGCCCACCACCATGCCCGGCTAATTTTTTGTATTTTTTAGTAGAGACGGGGTTTCACTGTGGTCTCGATCTCCTGACCTCGTGATCCGCCCGTCTTGGCCTCCCAAAGTGCTGGGATTACAAGCGTGAACCACTGCGCCTGGCCAATTTTAAAATTTTTTTTTGAGACAGGGTCTTGCTATGTTGCCCAGGCTAGCCTTGAACTCTTGGGCTCAGCGATCTTCCCAGCTTGGCCTCCCAAATTGCTGGGATTACAGGCAAGAGCCACTGCGCCTGGCCCATCCACTTGTTGTGTATCAATCAGTAGTCTATTCCTTTTTATTGCTGGGTAATAGTCCACTAAACACATAATCTACAACCTGTTTATCCACTCAGTACGATGGACATTTGTGTTGTTTCCAGCTTAGGGATATTATGAATAAAGCTGCTATGAATATTCATGTACAAGTGTTTGTGTGGACATATGTTTTCATTGCTTTTTTTTTTTTTTTTGGAGACAGAGTCTCGCTCTGTTACCCAGGCTGGATTGCAGTGGTGCAATCTCGGCTCACTGCAACATCCACCTCCTGGTTTCAAGCAGTTCTCCTGCCTCAGCCTCCCAAGTAGCTGGGATTACAGGTGTGTGCCACCACGCCTGGTTAATTTTTGTATTTTTAGTAGATACAGGGTTTCACCATGTTCGCCAGGCTGGTCTTGAACACCTGACCTCAAGTGATCTGCCTGCCTCAGCTTCCCAAAGTGCTGGGATTACAAGAGTGAGCCATCGCATCCAGCCGTTTTCATTGCTCTTGAGTAGATACTTAGGAGTAGAATTTTTGAGTCACATGGCAGGTGTATATTTAACGTTACAAGAAAATGCCCAGCAGTTTTCCAGCATGATTGTGCCATCTGCATTCCCAAAAATTCTTTAGGTATTGCAGTTGCCAGCACCTGGAATTGGTATTGTCAATCTTTTTATAAAGTTTGCACAGAATGGTTTCCTTTTCATATCTTCAGGATACTGTCCTCTACCTGATTCTCCCTTATTAATTTTGTTTGTTTGAGATGGAGTCTCACTCTGTCACCCAGGCTGGAGTGCAGCGGCATGATCTCCGCTCACTGCAATCTCTGCCTCCCCGGTTCAAGCGATTCTCCTGCCTCAGCCTCCCAAGTAGCTGGGACTACAGGCACCCACCACCACACCTGGCTAATTTTTGTATTTTTATTTTTATTTTTTTCTGAGATGGAGTTTCGCTCTTGTTGCCCAGGCTGGAGTGCAATGGCATGATCTCAGCTGACTGCAACCTCCACCTCCTGGGTTCAAGTGATTCTCCAGCCTCAGCCTCCCGAGTAGCTGGGATTACAGGCACGAACCACCAAGCCAGGCTAATTTTTGTATTTTTAGTAGAGACAAGGTTTCGCCATGTTGGCCAGGCTGGTCTTGAACTCCTGACCTCAGGTGATCCACCTGCCTCAGCCTCCTAAAGTGCTGGGATTACAGGCATGAGCCACCGTTCCCGGCTAATTTTTGTATTTTTAGTAGAGATGGGGTTTCAGCATGTTGGCCAGGCTGGTCTTGAACTCCTGACCTCAGGCAATCTGCCCACCTCAGCCTCTCAAAGTGCTGGAATTACGGGCATGAGCTGTCGCTCCCAGCCTCAATATTCTTATTTATTTATTTATTTATTTTTTGGAGATGGAGTCTTACTGTGTCACCCAGGCAGGAGTGCAGTGGCGTGATCTTGGCTCACTGCAACCTCCACTTCTGGGTTCAAGCGATTCTCCTGTCTCAGCCTTCTGAGTAGCTGGGACTACAGGTGCGTGCTACCACGCCCAGCTAATTTTTGTATTTTTAGTTGAGCCGGGGTTTCACCATGTTGGTCAGGCTGGTCTCAAACTCCTGACCTCAGGTGATCCACCCACCTCGGCTTCCCAAAGTGCTGGGATTACAGGCATGAGCCACCTCGCCTGGCCAACATTCTCTTAAATTAAAAAAATTTTTTGTGTGTGTGTGTGGAGATGGGGTCTCACTATGTTGCCCAGGTTGGTCTCAAACTCTTGGCCTCAAATGATTCTCCCATCTCAGCCTCCTAAAGTGCTAGGATTACAGGCCTCAGCCACCGAGCCTGGCCTCAGCATTCTTAATTATTTCTGAACAAGTGGCCTTGCATTTTCATTTTGCAATGGGCCATGGAAATCATGTAGCTAGTCCTGGGAACACAGATTTGCAAAGATGTTCTAAACAAAGTAAGAACAGGATACTATAAAAGGAAGGATGTCTACAAGAAGAAAAATAAATCCAAAGAAATGGATTGAATGAGTTACTAACAGAAAAATGCCTCTTTCAAAATGGAAAAATTAAAGCTATGAGAAATTCTAGGAAAAACGTAAAACTCTATCTGTGTTACAGCTATTTGATAAAGTTCACAAAAAAGGAATACGTTTGACCTGGAGGCTAGGGGCATTCTCTTTACATTGGCTTTACTTATGGGTTTTCTTGAGAAAAAGACTCTTTTCAACAAATGGTGCTGGGACAACTGGAAATCTATATGCAAAAAGATGAATTTAGACCATTACCTCATACCAGAATCAACATGAAATTAATCATACATCTAAATTTAAGAGTTAAAACTATAAAACTTTGAGAAGAAAACAGGAGAAAATCTCATGATCTTGTGTTAAGCAGAGATTTTTTAGATCCAACACCAAAAACTATGATTCATAAAAGAAAAAATGGATAAATTAGACATTATCATAAGTTAAAACTTTTGTACTTGCACATTATAGATCTGACAAAGCACTTGTGTATAGAATATATAAAGAACTCATAAAACTCAATGAGATAAACCCAGTTAAAAAATGGACAAAAGGCTGGGCACAGTGGCTCACGCCTGTAATCCCAGCACTTTGGGAGACTGAGGCAGGTGGATCACTTGAGGTCAGGAGTTCAAGACCAGCCTGGCCAACATGGTGAAACCCTGTCTCTACTAAAAATATAAAAAATTAGCCTGTAATCCTAGCTACACAAGAGGCTGAGGCAGGAGAATCGCTTGAACCTGGGAGGAAGAGGTTGCAGTGAGCTGAGATCACGTCATTGCACTCCAGCCTGGGCAACAAGAGCGAAACTCTGTCTCAAAAAAAAAAATAAGAAAGAAAGACAAAAGATTTGAGTAGACATTTCACCAAAGAACATATACAAATGAGTAATGAGCACATGAAATGATGCTCCACTTCATTAGTCATTAGGAAAATGCATTTTTTTTTTTTTTTTTTTTTGAGATATGGTCTTCTCTGTTGCTCAGGCTGGAGTGCAGTGGCACGATCTCGGCTCACTGCAGCCTCAACCTCCTGGGCTCAAGTGATTCTCCCACCTCAGCCTCCCAAGTAGCTGGGACTGCAGATGCACCCACCACCACATTCAGCAAATTGTTGAATTTTCTATAGAGATGGGTCTTCCTATATTGCCCAGGCTGGTCTTGAACTCCTGGGATCAAAGGATCCTCCTTCTTTGACCTCTCAAAGTGCTGGGATTATGGGCATGAGCCACCATGCCCAGCTGGGAAATGCCAATTAAATTCACAATGAGACACCACTTCATACCCACTACCCTGGCTATTATTCAAACTGACGATGCTGACAGGTATAGTCGAGGATATGAAGAAACTGGAACCCTCAGACATCACTGGTGGGGATGTAAGATGTACAGCCAACCTGGAAAACCATTAGGCAGTTTCTTTAAAAGTTGAGGCCAGGCTCAGTGGCTCATACCTGTAATTCCAACACTTTGGGAGGCCTGAGGTCAGGAGTTCGAGACCAGCCTGGCCAACATGGTGAAACCCTGTCTCTACTAAAAACACAAAAATTAGCCAGGTATGGTGGTGGGCGCCTGTAATCCCAGATAGTCGGGAGGCTGAGGCAGGAGAATCACTTGAACCTGGGAGGTGGAGGTTGCAGTGAGCCAAGACTGTACCACTGCACTCTAGCCTGGGCAACAGAGCAAGACTCTGTCTCCAAAAAAAAAAAAGTTGAACATGGCTGGGTGCAGTGGCTCATGCCTGTAATCTCAGCATTTTGGGAGGCTGAGGTAGGAGGATCGCCTGAGTCCAGGAGTTCCAGGCTGCAGTGAGCTATGAATGCACCACCACCCTCCAGCTTGGGAGGCAGAATAAGACCCTATCTCTAAAAAAAAAAAAAAAAAAAAGGTAAAAAAAAGTTAAACATAAACTTACATGAGACCCAGCAATTCTACGACTAGATTATCTACCCAAGAGAAATGAAAACACACCTTCTACCTGCATGCAAACTCTCGTATGCTAATGTTCATAGCAGCATTATACATTTGGAAACACTCCAAATGTCTATTAGCTGATGAATGGATACATAAAATGTGCCATGTCCACAAAATAGAATATTGTTAAGCAATAAAAAGGAACATGCTATAGTATGAATAAACCCCAAAGCAATATGCTGCATGAAAGAGGCAGATGCAAAAGGCCACATATTATATGATGTGCTTCTATGAAATGACCAGAAAAGACAAATCTATTTGATCAGAAAGTAGATTAGTAGTTGCCTTGTGCGAGGCTGGGAACAGTGACTACAAATAGGCACAAGGGATATTTTGGGGGTGATGAACATGCTTTGTTACGGTGGCAATGGTTGCACAACTCTGTGAAGTCACTAAAAACCACAAAGTTGTCCACTTTAACAGGGCTGAATTTTTTGGTATGTAAATTACACCTCAAAAAAGCTGATTAAAAAAACATGGCAAACTTTGCAGTTAAAGCATGTAGGGCTTAAATACGGAAACAGAACAGACTGTAGATGTTTCCACCTTGACAGTGTAAAAGCAAATGTACAGCCGGGTGCGATGGCTCATGCTTGTAATCCCAGCACTTTGGGAGGCTGAGGTGGGATGATCGCTTGAGCCCACGAATTCAAGACAAGCCTGGGCAACATAGTGAGACCCCCGTCTCTACAAAAAAATTAGCAGGGCATGGTGGCGCGCGTGTGTAGTCCCAGTTATTTGAGAGCCTGAGGTGGGAGGATTGCTTGAGCCCAGAAGTTGAGGCTACAGTGAGCTGAGATCCCACCACTGCACTCCAGCCCAGGTGACAGAGTGAGACCCGATCGCCTGCCCTGCTAATTTTTTTTTTGAGACTGAATCTCACTCTATCACCCAGGCTGGAGTGCAGTGGCATGATCTTGATCACTGCAACCGCCGCCTTCTGGGTTCAAGTGATTCTTGTGCCTCAGACTCCCAAGTAGCTGGGATTATAGGCACCTGCCACCACGCTCTGCTAATTTTTGTATTTTCAGTAGAGACGGGGTTTCACCACGTTGGCCAGGCTGGTCTCAACCTTCTGAGCTCAAGTGATCCGCCTGCCTTGGCTTCCCGAAGTGCTGGGATTATAGGCCTGAGCCATTGTGCCTGGCCCATTGGACATTTTTTACTGAAGTAAAAATGAAAATGTGCCTGCCCCATGACCCAGCAACTCCACCCCAGAGCCAGAAAACACATACAAGAATATTCATGGTGGTATTGTTCCTAACAGCTTCAGATTGGAAAACCCAGATGCCCGTCCACTGTAGCACATACAAAGAAGACATTAATAAGATAAGATGGACTACTATATAGCACAATAATACAAATATTACAAATAAAATATTATAAATAATACAAATACAAAATAAGGAATAAGCCACAAGTACCCAGAACGTGAATGATTATCAAAAGCAAAAAAAAAAAAAAATTTTTTTTTTGAGATAGGGTCTCACTGTGTTGCCCAGGCTGGAGTGCGTGGCCGTGATCCTAGCTCACTGCAGCCTCCAATTCCTGGACTAAATCGATCCTCCTGCCTCAGCCTCCTCTGGACCTGGGACCACAGGCACACACCACCACACCTGGCTAATTTTTGTGTTTTTAGTAGAGATGGGGTTTCACCATGTTGGCCAGGCTGAGTCTTGAACTCCTGACCTCAAATGATCTGCCCACCTCAGCCTCCCAAAGTGCTGGGATTATAGGCATGAGCCACCACGGCTGGCCCTTTCTCTCTGTGTGTGAGGATGTCCCCTCTGCAAGACGGGAAATATGCAGGTCCACATCTGTCATCCACAATCTACATGTTCAAAAGCTCAGAAAACCAAAAGTTTTTCCCAGACCCATTCGGTGGCAGGAGCTGACTCGAGCTGTCACGAGGTTTTGTATAGTCTTTAGTTACTCCCCTGAGAATGAACGTGCATTTCACTGAAGGCCTATTAGTGTTTGATTACACAAATACTCCTCAGCCCTACTGGGGGACTTATGTAACATATCAAATGGGCTCCGTAAGACTTGCTTAATATTCAAAGTCTAGGCTGGGCATGGTGACTCACGCCTATAATCCCAGCACTTTGGGAGGTCAAGGCAGGCAGATCACTTGAGGTCAGGAGTTCGAGACCAGCCTGGTCAACATAGTGAAACCCATCTCTACTAAAATACAAAAATGAGCTGGGCGTGGTGGTGCGTGCCTATAATCATAGCTACTTGGGAGGCTGAGGCAGGAGAATGGCTTGAACCTGGGAGGTGGAGGTGGCAGTCAGCTGAGATCACAATACTGCACTCCAGCCTGGGTGACAAACGAAAGTCCATCTCAAAAAAAAAAAAAAAAATTCAAAGTCTAGATTCCCAAATGCATCTGGCCCCAAGAGTTTTGGATCAGAGATGATGGACCTCTAATAACCCCTGCCCCTCACGATTGTAGGGAAATTTCATGAGATCAGGGCCTGGCCCTCGACAAATGTTTGCTGCCACTGTGAGGAGTTACTATGATTAGCAGCAAACGCCCAGCTATGGGATTGGAAGAGTCCACGTGGGCACCTCCATATGCTGCCATCAGAGACTAGAAGAATGTGGGATAAGGACAGAAGTGCTTAGGAAAAAACAAGGCGAAACACAGCAGGACAAAAACTGAACCTCTGGCACGATCATTCGATGAATTTGCAAAAGGAAAAAGAAAATACCAAGTTCCAAATCTATCCCTAGAAAAATGAGAGGTGACTGGCTGCAGTGGCTCACGCTTGTAATCCCAGCACTTGGAGAGGCCAAGGCAGGAGGATGGCCTGAGCCCAAGAGTTTAAGACCAGCCTGGGTAACATAGTGAGGCCCCTGTCTCTACAAACAAAATTTAACAATTAGCCAGGCATGGTGGTGTGCACTTGTGGTCCCAGCTACTCGGGAGGCTGAGGTGGGAGGATCACTTGAGCCCAGGAAGTTGAGGCTGCAGTGAGCTGAGACTGTGCCACTGCACTCCAGCCTGGGTAAGAGTGAAACTCTGTCTCAATTAAAAAAAAAGGAAGAAGAAAAGAAAAAGAATGGGCCCAGCTGCAGCAGTTACGTTGACAGTGTTAGTCATAGGTGAACAGGCTATAATAGTTAAGGAAATGCCTTCACAAAATACTAACAGCTACTGTTAACTGAGCACTTACTTTGCTCTAGGCATGTGGGAATTGCTTTACAAAGTCTCACAGAAGCCTCAAACCACCCCATGAAGTAGGCACATGGGGAAACTAAGGCTTGGAGGATGACAGCAATGTGCCCAAGGTCACCCAGCAAAGAAGCAACAGAGCCATGTCAAAAGACAAAATTACAACAAATTTAGTTATAAATCTAATGGGCTTTTATTCAAGATTCCTGAATGGGGCAGCCTCCATTCTACAAAACAGATTGAGACCCCCACTGAGTAGTAAGAGAATGGTGGGTTTTATAAGGTGGGACCAAGGGAAAAGAATAATAGAAAAAAACAAACAAACAAAAGAACTAGGCCGGGCGCAGTGGCTCACTCATGCCTGTTATCCCCAGCACTTTGGGAGGCCAAGGCAGGTGGATCACCTGAGGTCAGGAGTTCGAGACCAGCCTGGCCAACATGGTGAAACCCCATCTCTACTAAAAATACAAAAATTAGTTGGGTGTGGTGGCGCACACCTGTAATCCGAGCTACTCAGGAGGCTGAGGCAGGAGAATTGCTTGAACCCAGGAGGTCAAGGCTGCAGCGAGCTGTGAATGTGCCACTGCACTGCAGCCTGGGTGACACAGTGAGACCCCATCTCAAAGAAAAAAAAAAAAAACTGCTGGGATTTGAATCCTGGTATATAGGACTCCATAGTTTGTGCTACTGTATACATGTCTTCTGTCTCTTTGTTTCAAAATAATCTTACTTTATTTTCTCCCAATTTTTACTATGAAATTTCATTCTATAGACAAGTTGAAAGAGTAATCAAATGAACATCGCTACATGCTCCACATTTTGCCATATTTGCGCTCTTTCTCTTTTCGTTTTGGACAGATTTTTGCTCTTGTCACCCAGGCTGGTGTGCAATGGCGCAATCTCAGCTCACTGCAACCTCCACCTCCTGGGTTCAAGCGATTCTCCTGCCTCAGCCTCCCGAATAGCTGGGATTACAGGTACCCGCCATCATGCCCTGCTAAATTTTTATTTTTGTTGAGACAGGGTTTCAACATGTTGGCCAGGCTGGTCTCGAACTCCTCGGCCTCCCAAAGTGCTGGGATTACAGGCGTAAGTCACCGCGCCTGGCGGCCATGATGAACTACTCTTCAGTACTTCCTAATGAATCTCCTAAGATTAAGGGCAACCTGGCCGGGCGTGGTGGCTCACACTTGTAATTCCAGCACTTTGGGAGGCCAACGCAGGTGGATCACGAGGTCAGGATTTCGAGACCGGGCTGACCAACATGGTGAAACCCCGTCTCTACTAAAAATACAAAAAAATTAGCCAGGCGTGGTGGCACATGCCTGTAATCCCAGCTACTAGGGAGGCTGAGGCAGGAGAATCGCTTGAACCCAGGAGTGGAGGTTGCAGTGAGCCGAGATTGTGCCACTGCACTCCAGCCTGGGTGACAGAGCGAGATTCCGTCTCAAAAATCCATTCTGCCGTCAATACCCACTCCGTGAACCATTTCCCCTACTGTCTCTAGCAGGTCTTCTGTGGCTGTTTCCTCCTAACAAGATCCCCATGGGGGTTCAAATACCAGTGGGCGTGGCAGGTCTCACTCATCTCTTTTAATCTAAAACATTTCGTTTTCCATTTTTCTAAAAGAGATTATATTACTTTTATTATAGAAAAAATTAAGGCAAACTTTTCTATTTGATTTGTAAGCCATATGCAGAACTTGATCAGAATTGAAGAAATTAATATTTACATAAATACAAAAATGTTATTTTAAAAGTATATCTTTTTGTTTGGGCGCCGGTGGCTCACACCTGTAATCCCAGGAGTTTTGATGGCCAAGATGAGCAGATGGCTTGAGCCCAGGAGTTCGAGACCAGCCTGGGTAACACGGCAAAACCCCGTATCCACAAAAAATACAAAAATTAGTGGGGTTTGGGGGGGGGGCATGCGCCTATAGCCCTAGTTACTCAAGAGGCTGAGGTGGGAGGATCTCTTGAGCCCAGGAGGTCGAGGCTGCAGTGAGCCATGATTATGACACTGTACTCCAGCCTGGGCAACACAGTTTTGATTTGATTTGATTTGATTGAGACGGGGTCTCAAATATATATAGATCTATATATATATATATTTTTTTGAGACAGAGTCTCGCTCCTGTCACCCAGGCTGGAGTGCAATGGCGCAATCTTGGCTCACTGCACCCTCCACCTCCAGGGTTCAAACGATTCTCCTTCCTCAGCCTCCTGAGTAGCTGGGATTACAGGCGCATACCACCACACCCGGCTAATTTTTGTACTTTTAGTAGAGACGGGGTTTCATGTTGGCCAGGCTGGTCTTGAACTCCTGACCTCAGGTGATCCGCCCGCCTCGGCCTCCCAAAGTGCTGGGATTACAAGCGTGAGCCATCGCGCACGCCTGGCCTAAAAATATATTTTTTAAAAAGAAGCTCCTTAGCCAAGTCTTACAAAAAGAGAGTCAACAGATACTAGGTATATTTAATGGAACAATAAATACAAGTTAAAAACATTATTTTATATTAGAAAAGTAGCCAATAGAGAAGCCGAAAGTAATGTCCTGACTATACAGGGAGGTGACTATATAGGGAGGAGGAAAACCACGGAGATGATCAAAGTTGTCTCCTATTTTTAGCAAGGGATCCATGGACGCGTTGTCTAAAAGTTGATGAAATAAGAAATAAAAATCCAAAAATCTGCTGTAAAGATTTGGAAATAGATACCAGAGGAATAAAAAGTGCAAAAAGTTAAAAACGAGGCACCAGCGATCACGAGTTACTTCTTGCCATTTTTGAAAAGTAATGTAGTTACAAAAAAATGTATTTGGCCGACGGGGGTTGGGGGCGGTGGTGAGCGAGAGGTTGTTTAAAGGCGTGTTGTTTTTCATGCAAAGCTCTGTCCTGTCCTACGTGTCTGTGTCGTGTATTACTGGAACATTTTTAAACAAGTATTATTTACTTTACAACTAGACTCTCATAATATTTGTCTTTCAAAATATGGAGTAAATAGACGCTGTCTAAAGTTGAAGAGGCAGTATACAGAGCTTTAGAACATATCACTGAACATTGCAAAAGTAACTTGGCAGAACAAAATTTAAATTGAGAGTTGGGGCCATAGCAAAACACATAATGTGCTCAAGTTGCTAAATCAAGAAACCGCCCTCCAAGGCTTCTGATTCACAGATTCTGCGAAGGGACTAACGGCCAGAAGACAGAAAATCCAGCAACGGTAAAAAGCGGCCTGGCCTTCCCCGGGCTGTTGCGCCCACGTGTTGGTTTGCAGCGTTTGGCAGGGGTTTTGGATGGTGGCCTCCGCGGACGAGCGCAGGGGTGGAGAGGCCTGGGCGTTCGAACACCCACGTTCAAAGCAAAGCCCTTCCAGATTTAGGGCTTTCTAACGTGCATTTGTATAACTTTGGGTTTAAAGGAGCCTCAGGCCGAGGGAGGGCCCGGGGAAGGGACGCTGCGGGTTATGGGACTCCCAGGGACCCGCCCCTCCGGGCAGGGCCTGGCGCGGGAATCCTTCCCGGGGCGCCCCAGCTGTGGGCGAGAACGGGACTGACGCTTGGGTCCCGACCTGGGTCCCCTACCTGTCCCGGCGCTCACCTGGCGGGCTGCTCGGAGGCGGCAGCTGCGGGCTAAACTTCCCTTTCCCACTTTGCTCTGGGAGGCAGTCGGGGGGCTCCCCGTGATCGGCGTGGCCCAGGGAGCCCCGGCACCGGCGGTCTGGGCGGTCGGTCCTCTCCCGGGGCGTGGCGGCTGCAGCCCGGCGCCGGGGGCGGCGACTCTGAGATCCAGTGGGCGGGGGCGGCAGGCCGCCCCTCCTCCGGCTGCGGGGCCCAGCGGGAGCGAGGGCGGGCGGGGGAGCTGGGAGGGCTGCGTGCGGCGAGGCGGCAGCCCAGCTGCCGCGAGGCCGGCGGGGAGCGGGGCCAGCCCCGCGCCCCTAGGATCCGGGGCCCGCCCCGGGAGAGCCACCTCCTCTGGGTGGGCGAGTTCCACATCCCCAAGACGCCCTCGCGGGGGACTGGTCCTAGCTCCCCACCCCCACCCAAATTCCGTTTCCTTCTGGTTCTGGCCTCCTGCTTGCGGCCGTCTCCACCCCTCACATCTATGGTATCCTGCACGGGTCCACGGTTGGTAAACCGCTTAGCTGTGATCCCGACCCCGGGCCTGATTCGAAACACTTGGATCAAAGTCCCTGGCCACAGGGATTTTCTTGTATTTACGTTGCTTCCCTGGGCCAGATTCTCAGAAGCCCGGGCCTGATGTTAAATTAAATCCCTTCACCACACGCACTCTCTGTGGCAATGACAAACCTGTACCCTCCCACCTTAGGACTCCCCTGTCCTCCCCATCCCCCCAGCTATAGACAACTGAATTAATCCGGAGGTTCAGTATCGGTCAGGCTGGGGCCACGACCCATTTTCTCCCTTTACCTCTGCCCTTGGGTCTTTGCAGTCCCTTCTGATGGCCCTAGATTGCACCAGGGACCTCACTGATCTCAGACACCCCAGAGCTAGTTTTCTGGAAGCCAGGCCTCCCCAACGCTGGTAAATCATTCTCCAGGCCCACTGGCTCGTATCTGCCACTGTGCTAAATGCTTTGTATGCATGACCTCCTCATGGACGCCTCTCCTGAGAAACTGAAGTCCAGAGATACCTGGTCTGTTGCACGTAGTCCAAGTCGCTAGCTTTGAGGGGTCACACAGCCAGAGAGCCTGGATTCCCCAAGGCCCCTTCCCCTAGAAACCTCAGCCAGGCCCCACAGCGCCATCGTGAGGACGGCGTGAGATTGCGTGTGCAGCGCGGAGCACAGTGCTGGACTCAGAGCCAACGCTAATTTGACTACTATTACATTATTTGTACCAATCGCCTTTGAAAGCATTTTCTGCTGTGGGTTGTAAAATTACTGTATTATTGGTAGAGTTTTTAGCACAGATCCACACGCAATTCCTTATGTGAAAGGCGTAGGCCTAGGTTTGTTTCGCATTCCGGATTTTGGGGGGTTTATTTATTTTATTTTATTTTATTTTATTTTTTTGAGACAGAGTCTCGCTCTGTTGCCCAGGCTGGAGTGCAGTGACGTGATCTCGGCTCGCTGCAATCTTCGCCTCTCGGGTTCAAGCAATTCTCCTGCCTCAGCCTCCTGAATAGCTGGAATTACAGGTGCCCGGCACCACGTCCAGCTAATTTTTGTATTTTTTAGAAGAGATGGGGTTTCACCAGGTTGGCCAGGCTGGTCTCGAACTCCTGACCTCATGTGATCCACCCGCCTCGGCCTCCCAAATTGCTGGGATTACAGGCGTGAGCCACCACTCCCGGTCTTATTTTGTTTATTTTTTATTTATCTAGTTTTTTTGAGACCAGGTCTCGCTCTGTCACCCAGGCTGGAGTGCAGTGGCTCGAACATAGCTCACTGCAACTTTGAATTCCTGGGCTCAAGGGATCGTCCTGCCTCAGCCTCCCGAGTAGCTGGGATTACAGGCGTGAGCCAGGCCTGGATTTTAAAATACAGTTCAGATAACCATACAGTGTTCTGCAATATCCCCCGGGGGTGGGGGCAGTACTCCAAAGTGCATGATATTTCTGCTTCAAAGTCTGTGTGGAGGCCGGGCACGGTGGCTCACGCCTGTAATCCTAGCACTTTGGGAGGCCAAGGCGGGTGAATCACTCGAGGTGAGGAGTTCGAGACCAGCCTGGCCAACATGGTGAAACACTGTCTCTAATAAAGATATAAAAATTAGTGGGGTATGTGGTGCACACCAGTAGTCCCAGCTACTTGGGAGGCTGAGGCAGAAGAATTGCTTGAACCCAGGAGCCAGAGGTTGTGGTGAGCTGAGATCTCGTGTCACTGCACTCCAGCCTGGGCGACAGAGGGACTCTGTCTCAAAAAAAAAAAAAAAAAAAAAAAAGTTTGTGTGGAGAGAAATACACACTTAGTGAAGAGAGGGTATAAGCCTAATGTGAGTGCAGGCAGGTCTCACTATTTGAAGAGCTGGGGGCCTAATTTATGAAGAAACTATAGGTTTTCAGATAAGAGATTTTAGCCCTGGCACTGGGATGATTTTTAAAATTAATACTGTTATTCAGTGACTGCTGTGAGCCAGATGCAGTCTACATACTTTTACAGGCACTAAACAATTTACTTCTACACATAATATCTGTTTATTACAGATAAATTAGAAGAAACACGGGGGGTCCCAAGTTAAATAATTTGGATCATCAAAGGATGCTAAAGCATTGGTAAGAGGTTGTTGGGGAGTAGTCCAAAATTATCACCCAACAGATGCCTTATTCATTACAAAGGGGAAAAAATGTACCTATGCAGTGGGGTGGGGGAACTCTGGAAGGCACCTTCTTAACCAAGTGATGGAACAGTATCCCAATAATGGGACATTGTGATGTCAGTGTCTCTTGATGTGACACAAAATTGCCTACATAAATTTTGTTTTTTTTTGAGACAGAGTATCTCTCTGACACCCAGGCTAGAGTGCAGTACTGTAATCACAGCTCACTGAAGCCTCGACCTCCCAGGCTCAAGTGATCCTCCTACCTCAGCCTCCCTAGTAGCTGGAACTACAGGTGTGCACCACCCTGTCTGGCTAGTTTTTGTATTTTTCTGTAGAGATGGGGTTTCACCAAGCTGCCTAGGTTCTATATGCAATTCTTATTTTTAAAAAGCGTTAGGCCTAATTTTTTTTTTTTTTTAAGATGGAGTCTTGCTCTGTAGCCTAGGCTGGAGTGCAGTGGCACGATCTCGGCTCACTGCAACCTCCACCTCCTAGGTTCAAGGGATTCTCCTGCCTCAGCCTCTTAAGTGGCTGAGATTACAGGTGCACACCACCATGCCTGGCTAATTTTTTTGTATTTTTAGTAGAGATGGGGTTTAGCCATGTTGGTTTGGCTGGTCTCAAACTCCTGACCTTGGGTGATCCACCTGTCTCAGCCTCCCAAAGTGCTGGGATTACAGGTGTGAGCCACCTCGCCTGGCCTGACCTAAACTTTGAACGTAAATTTAATAATGAGGTAATAGGCAGGGCCTGCTGACTCATGCTTGTCATCCCAGCCCTTTGGGAGGCTGAAGTGGGAGGATCACTTGAGCCCAGGAGCTCGAGACCAGCCTGGGTCACATAGTGAGTCCCTATTTCTAAAAAAAAAACAAAAAAACAAAAAAAACTAGCCAGGTGTGGTGGTACACACCTATAGTCCCAGCTATTAATACTTGTGAGGCTGACATGGGAGAATTGCTTGAGCCCAGGAGGTCGAGGTTACACTGAGCTATGATTGCACCACTGCACTCCAGCCTGGGCAACAGAGCAAGACCCTGTCTCAAAAACAAAAACAAAAACAAACGAACAAAAAAAGGGAAATCATCATGCATTGAGAATGGGGGACATCCCCAAGATAATTGGCCAGGACTCTGCAGAAAGTCAGTGTATGAATAATCACAAAAGAGACCAAAGAGATCTTCACAACCAAGTATAGTAGTTGCACCTTGATTGGGTCCTGAATTAGCTGTTGACTTTGGGTTCCATTGGTTGGTGCTGATTTTTCTCTTCCTATTTGGTCAGGCTTGCTTGCCTCTTGACTTTCCCAACAAGGGACAAGGCTGATGTTTGTAGGTGATGGGGGTGCGCTTCTTATTCTAAATATCAGACAGTTTTCCCGCCAGCTTGGGCTTGCGTTAGAGCATGAATGGAGCTTTGCATCTCGGGTGGGGCAGAGGGGCTTGCTGACAGGCTGGTCTCACTAGTGGGCAGAGAAGGGTCCAAAAGCCCCACTTCCAGCTGCCCCTCCCGTCTGCCCCAAGTGCCAGGGTAGGGCTGGCCGCTTTTTTTTTTTTTTCCATTTCAGATGCCAGCATCTACCATAGTTACCACCTCAGGCTGTCAGAGTTGGAGCTCTTTAGGGAACCACCCTTCAGTTCTTGTTTTTCCTACACATGAATGTTGGGTGGCCTGTTCTCTGGGGAGGAGGGTGAGAAGAGGGCACAGGAGGCACAGACAGACAGACAGACAGACAGACTCTCATCTGGGCCCATCTTCTCTGCGTTTTTTTTTTTGAGACAGGGTCTCGCTCTGCCACCCAGGCTGGAGTGCAGTGGTGTGATCTCGGCTCACTGCAGCCTTGACCTCCCCAGTTCAAGCAATTTTCCTGCCTCGGCCACCTGAGTAGCTGGGACCACAGCACTCGGTCCCAGTATTTTTTGTAGAGATGGGGTTTTGCCGTGTTGCCCAGGCTGGTCTCGAACTTCTGGGCCCAAGAGATCCTTCTGCTTCAACCTCCCAAAGTGCTGGGATTATAGGTATGTGCCATCACGCCTGGCCATTTAATAAATTTTGAGGCTCTTTCCATATCACTACATAGGGAGCTTCCTTATTTTATTTTAATTAATTCATTTTATTATTTATTATTATTAATTATTATTATTTTGAGACAGAGTCTCGCTCTGTTGCCCAGGCTGGAGTGCAGTGGCTAGATCTTGGCTCACTGCAAGCTCCACCTCCCGGGCTCAAGCAATTCTTGTGCCTCAGCCTCCCGAGTAGCTGGGATTACAGGAACGTGCCACCACGCCTGGCTAATTTTTGTTCTTTTAGTAGAGAGGGGGTTTGGCCATGTTGGCCAGGCTGGTCTCAAACTCCTGACCTCAGGTGATCTGCCTGTCTTGGCCTCCCTAACTACTGGGATTACAAGCGTGAGCCACCGCGCCTGGCCATAAGTAGCCATTTCTTCATGCTGCTCAATTCTCTGACATCCAGGGGATTGCGTACGTAGGGACAAGAATACTAACTAATCTTTGTTCTTTGATAAAATCATTAAACATTTGTTCCCCTAAATCTTCCTCCAAACCAGATTTCCCTAATCATTTCAACATTCCTTCCAAAGGCCGTCGCTTAAAGCCTTCACAAATCTAATGTCAGATGTTTGCGATTATTGTAAATACCTTAACAAATAGACAAAGCAATTGTGTGTTATTATAATGATTACAAAGCTAATGCATACTTGTGCTGACACGTGTCACCAGTGCTGATACCCGTGGATTTGAGCTTGTTTCTTTATTATTGTTATTATTACAAAAAGTGGAATTGTTTATTTTTCATTTATTTATTTATTTTTGAGACAGCATCTGGCTCTGTTACCCAGGCTGGAGTGCAGTGACATGATCACAGCTCACTGCAGCCTTGATCTCCTGCGCTCAAGTGATCCTCCCACCTCAGCCCCTCAAGTAGCTGGGACTACAGGGGCACGCCACCATGCCCGGCTAATCTTTGTATTTTTTGTAGAGATGAGATTTCGCTGTGCTGCCCATACTGGTCTCGAACTCATGAGCTCAACAATCCGCCTTCCTTGGCCTCCCAAAATGCTGGGATTACAGGAATAAGCCACCGCATCTGGCCCTGTTTCTTTATTATTGATATTCTAGTTTTTAGGCTCCTTTCCTGCAGGGAGTGTGATTTGACTCACCCAATGTAAGGAGCCCTGGTTACCGCCTTGGACCTGCTGAGGTTTCGGCTGTAGGTCGGAGCCAGTTTCAGGAAGGCTGATGATTCAGGACCGGTGGAAAGGCCTGGGGAACCTCTAGCAGGGCAGCCCACTGAATGTGGTTGTCACTCAGAGCCTGTCCATGTGCTTGGATCTGAACAGGAAGGGAGGTTTTATTTATGGTCTTGGTCGTGCTTTCCCTCGGAGTCACATTTGTTCCTGGTGTCTCCTCACGTGGTGCAGGCCGATGTGCCTACTTTGCAGCTCTTTCTGCTGAGCAAGGCCTGTTTCTACCCAGTTAAATCTAAAGCCTTCCATCACAATAAAACCCCAACTGTCATTCCCATCAACCCATGAAGAACTGAACTAGGAGGCCCTGACATTTGCCAATCTGATGTGTTATCAAATGTTTACATTGGCCGGACACGGTGGCTCATGCCTGTAATCCTAGTGCTTTGGGAGGCAGCAGGAACACTTGAGACCAGGAGTTCAAGACCAGCCTGTGTAACATAGTGAGACCCCCATCTCTATAAAAAATTAAAAAATTACCTGGTTATGATGGTGTGTGACTGTGGTTCTAGCTACTTGGGAGGCTGAGGCAGGCGGACTGCCTGAGCCTGGGAGGTTAAGGCTGCAGTGAGCTGTAATCGTGCCACTGTACTCCAGCCTGAGTGACAGAGCAAGACTCTATCTCAAGACAAATAAACAGGCGGGGTGCGGTGGCTCACGCCTATAATCCCAACACTTTGGGAGGCCAAGGCAGGCAGATCACCTGAGGTCAGGAGTTTGAGACCAGCCTGGCCAACATGGCGAAACCCCGTCTCTACTAAAAATACAAAAATTAGCTGGATGTGGTGGCATGTGTCTTCAATCCCAGCTACTAGGAGGGCTGAGGCAGGAGGATTGCTTGAACCCAGGAGGCGGAGGTTGCACTGAGCCGAGATTGTGCCACTGCACTCTAGCCTGGGCAACAGAGCAAGACTCCGTCTCAAAACAAACAAACAAACAAATAAACAAACAAACAAACAAAGTTTACATCTTTGCCTATCTAAGAAGTGAAAAGAAAACAAAAAAAGGTATCGCCCTGGTATCTTCCTTTGCATTTCTCCTAAGATAAGGACATTGGTCATCTTTTCATTTGTTTAAGAGCTATTTGCATTTTTTTCTACATAATTTGTCTGTTAATCACCTTTGCCCATTTTTCTTCTGCACTTACTGGTCAGGTGTTGTGTTTTAAAAAATGGTGCAGTGGGCCAGCGCAGTGGCTTACTCCTGTAATCCCAGCACTTTAGGAGGCCAAGGCGGGCAGATCAGAAGGTCAGGAGTTTGAGACCAGCCTGGCCAATATAGTGAAATCCTGTCTCTACTAAAAATACAAAAATTAGCCAGGCGTGGTGGCGGGCACCTGTGGTCCCAGCTACTTGGGAGGCTGAGGCAGGAGAATCACTTGAACCCAGGAGGCAGAGGTTGCAGCGAGCTGAGATTGTGCCACTGCACTCCACCCTGGGTGACAGAACAAGAGTTTGTCTCAAAAATAAATAAATATAAAAAAATACAAATATAAATACAAAAATTAGCCTGGAGTGGTGGCACATGCCTGTAATCCCAGCTACTTGGGATGTTGAGATGTGAAGATTGCTTGAACCTGGGAGGTAGAGGCTGCAGTCAGCTGAGATTGCTCCACTGCACTCCAGCCTAGGCGACAAAGTGAGACTCCGACTCAGAAAAAAATAATGGCGCAATGATTGCAAACAGTGAAAAATGGGCGGATGTCACGTACAAATCTAACTTTCCAGCCTCTGGAGAGATGGCCCACGCAATAGGGCACGTGTTCTCACAGTCCCTTACCTTGTGCAGTGCATTGCCTGGGCCCATCATCCATCATTTTAGTATCCTGGCTTGTGGTTATCTGTGGTGGTGATAGTGGCAGGAGGCAGTCAAATCCCTTGGCGGATAGGAGTGGTTCCCCAGTGAAACCTCATCTTCAAGCCAAAGACAATTTTAAGCCTGAAGTCCAAGCTGCAAGTCTCAGATAAATCCACGGACCAGATTGAGAACTTGTCTTCCCGTTTGGTGCACTTTCCTCTGATTCCTCCCCACCCTTCATCTATTTTACATGTACCCACCCTTCCCTAATTTTTTTTTCTTTTCTTTCTTTTTTTGAGATGGAGTCTCACTCTGTTGCCCAGGATGGAGTGCAGTGGCATGATCTTGGCTCACTGCAACCTCCGCCTCCTGGGTTCAAGTGATTCTCCTGCCTCAGCCTCCCAAGTAGCTGGGATTACAGGTGCCTGCCACCACCTCTGGCTAATTTTTGAATTTTTAATAGAGACAGGGTTTTACCATGTTGGCCAGGCTGGTCTCAAACTCCTGACCTCAGGTGATCTGCCTGCCTTGGCCTCCCAAAGTGCTGGGATTACAGGCGTGAGCTACTGCTCCCGGCCCGTAATTGGTTTTTTACACTGTCATGCCCATCTTTGAATGGTGCCTTTGTTTTAGCCTCTTTTGCATACTCACAAACCAATCAGCATGCACTCCCCCATTCTAAGTCCATAAAAGCCCCAGACCCAGCCACACTGAGGGAGAGACCACCTAACTTCAGGTGGGGGACTACACTCACGTCCCCTGTCTGCTGAGAGCTTTTACGTCACTTAATAATAAAACTCTTCTCCACCTTTCTCACCCTTGGATTGTCAGTGTGATCTCATTCTTCTTGGACGTGGGACAAGAACTTGGGACCCTGCCGAATGTAGGCAAAAAGAAGGTAGTAGCACCGTAGCTCCTCCCGATTGGTGCCTAGCGGCCACCCCATGCAACAGAAAGCAGTGGCAAGACCAGGCCAGCCCTGGAGCTACAGGCCAGAGTGGGGCAACATGACAGAACTGCTAACATGCCTCCATTCGTCAGGCTGTGGAGGGACTAACAGAGCTGTTAGCATGCTATAACGCCGGCTCTGGGACTTCAGGGTCATGGGCTTCCCTGTTTGGGTGCCGCTGTGTTCTCCTTGTCTGAATGCCAGAGTACACAGTGGGAGCCGCTTGCAATGCACCTGGTCCAGCCACAAGCCCTACATGGAGCCTGCCCCTGTGTCAGTGCTTGCAGGGGCCAGTGGGACCCCACACTTGCTGGCTCATACACCCCCTCCCACCAGGGGCTGAGTGCAAAGTCACGGTGGCTGTGAGATCCATGCCAGAGTGCAATCCAGCTGTGCCCTGGTGGGCCGAGTGGGCAGGGTGCCGCCTGCAAAAACCTGGAACAGTGCAAGACCTGGGCAATGTGGCTGAGAAAAATCTTGCGTCGGTGGCAACTCCTGGGATGATCCTCTCGAAGCACTCAGCTGGGAGCCTGGCCCTGCAGACTCCTACATTATGAGCCTTTAGTAAAACAAATCAGAGTCCAGGCATGGTGGCTCACGCCTATAATCCCAGCACTTTGAGAGGCCAAGGCAGGAGGAGCACTTGAGTCCAGCAGTTTGAGACCAGTCTGGGCAACATAGTGAGAGCCCATCTCTGCAACAACAGCAAAAACAACAACAAAAATTAGCCAAGTGTGCTGGCTCACACTTGTAGTCCCAGCTACTTGCGAGGCTGAGGTGGGAGGATCCCTTGAGCCCGGGAGATGGAAGCGGCAGTGAGCTGAGATCACACCACTGCGCTCCAGCCTGGGTGACAGAGCAAGACCCTGTCTCAAAAAAAAATCAGATTATTGATGATCTCTGAGTATGATGGAAGGGAAAGGAAAGCAGGCTTTTAAAGCACTGGTAATATTCCATTTCAGAACTTAGTTGGTGGACAGATAAGTATTTTATTATTGTTTAAAAATAAATACACAAGCACACACACTTTTTTACTTATGTAGGGTTTCCTGGGAAACAGATTCCGAGGTGGAGATTTGCAGGCAGATGGTTTTGGAGGAGTGCTCTGTGGGGGGAAACTTCTAAGGGAGAGAGGAGGGCAAAGTGGGCAGAGGGAGGCGTGGAAGTGTGATGTGCTTGCCACCAGAGCCTCAGCCAGGACAGCAGAGAATGCGGAGCTGGGGTGGCCTGTCCGAGGGATCCCTGGCTGAGGCATGGGGCCAGGCTTTTGTACTTCCTTATGAACCAGATATAGAATGTGGGCTGCCCCTGGGGATTGGGGATAACCTTGAGCCAGATGGCTTTCTTCAGCTGAAGTCCCAGAGAGAGGTGCAGCTGTAAGCCATCAGCTACCAACACCCCAGGCTGCTGGCAGAAAGAATGCCTCAGTCCTGAAGAGGGGGTGTGGGTGGCATATTACAGCATCCAGCATGTCTTTGTACCTACGATGTATTTGACAACAAAAATTTAGAAAGAGGCCGGGCGCAGTGGCTCACGTCTGTAATCCCAGCACTTTGGGAAGTTGAGGCAGGTGGATCCCTTAAGGTCAGGAGTTCAAAACCAGCCTGGCCAACATGGTGAAACCCCGTCTCTACTAAAATACAAAAATTAGCTGGGTGTGGTGGTGGGCTCCTGTAGTCCCAGCTACTTGGGAGGCTGATACAGGAGTATCACTTAAACCCAGGAGGCAGAGGTTGCAATGAGCCAAGATCTTGCCCCTGTACTCCAGCCTGGGTGACAGAGAGAGACCCCATCTCAAAAGAGAAAAAAAAATTTAAAAAGAAAATATATTCATGTAATATATTGTATTAACAGATGAAAAGATAAAAATCATTTGATAGAATTTGACACTCTAGGCTATGCGTGGTGGCTTACGCCTGTTAATCCCAGCCCTTTTCGAGGCTGAGGTGGGAGGATCACTTGAAGCCAGGAGTTTGAGACCAGGCTGGGAAACAAAGAAAGACCTTGTTTCTATAAAAATTAAAAAATTAGCCAAGTGTGGGGGCACGCTCCTATAGTCCCAGTTAATCAGGGGGCTGAGGCAGGAGGATTGCTTGAGTCCAGGAGTTTGTGGCTACAGTGAGCCATGATAATAGTCTTCAATCTGATAAAAGGAACCCACCAAAATCCTATAACAGGTATCCAACTTAATTAGAAAAATTACCTTTAAAGAACTGTCTTAGTCCATTTTATATTGCTGTGACTGAATACCTGAGACTGGATAATTGATAAAGAAAAGGGGTTTATTTCTTCCAGTTCTGGAGGCTGGGGAGTCCAAGGGTGAGGGTTTTTTTCTGGTCAGCCTCTGGTGAGGGTCTTGTACTGCGTCATAATATGGCAAAAGGCATCGTGGCCAAGAGGAATGCACTGAAGGCCAAACTGGCTTTTTATACCAAACCCACCGTGGTGATAACTCACCCACTCCCATGATAATGCATTCAACCATTAATTTTTTTTTTTGAGATGGAATCTTGCTCTGTCACCCAGGCTGGAGTGCAGTGGTGCAATCTCAGCTCACTACAACGTCCGCCTCCCGGCTTCAAGCGATTCTTCTGTATCAGCCTCCTGAGTAGCTGGGATTACAGGTGCATGCCACCATACCCGGCTAATTTTTGTATATTTAGTAGAGACAGGGTTTCTCCATGTTGGCCAGGCTGGATTTGAACTCCTGCCTCAGCCTCCAAAAGTGCCGGGATTACAGGTGTGAGCCACTGTGCCTGGCCAATTTTTGTATTTTTAGTAGAGATGGGGTTTCGCCATGTTGGCCAGGCTGGTCTCAAACTCCTGACCTCAAGTGATCCACCCGCCTCGGCCTCCCAAAGTGTTGGGATTACAGGCGTGAGCCACCATGCCAAGCCTCATCCCCAGTCTTTCATTTGATGCCTGACGATGTCCAGGCAACATGGTAATAATCATCCAGTTCCATTTTCCTTGTATTTAGTTTTCCTGCTGTACATCTCAAAAGGCTGAATCAACTCATTTGCCCATGTATCTCCTCCACCAGCACATTCTCCCAAGCCTCCATTGGTGACAGTTTCAACAACTGGACTGTCACCTGTGCCAGGGATTGTGCTTCCCCTACCCCCTGGGATGGTGCCCTCATTGTCAGCCAGGCGCCAAGAGATTTGGTTCCCAAGCCTCATGTTACCATCTGCTTTCTCAGACCACTCCTGGTAGAAGCTGTGCAGTTCTGCTTCACTAGGAAGCAATCCTGAGATGGATTTTGAAGTGCAGGCCAGAGACGCTGCCTCACACTTACAATCCAGCACTTTGGGAGGATCACTTGAGGCTAGGAGTTTGAGACCAGCCTGGGCAACATAGTGAGACCCTGTCTCTACAAAAAATAAAAAATTACCTGGGCATAGTGGTGCATATGTAGTCCTACTTACTCAGGAGGCTGAGGCAGGAGGATTGCTTGAGCCTGGGGGGTTGAGGCTGCAGCAAGCTATGATTGTGCCACTGCACTCCTGGGCCTGGGCAACAGAGCAAGACCTTGCTTCCAAAAAAAAAAAAAAAAGTGCAAAAGCATTTTCAAGGAGTAACACTTGTGAAATGAAAAGTATTGACTGGGTGCTGTGGCTCAAGCCTTTAATCCCAGCACTTTGGGAGACCGAGGTGGGCGGATCACCTGAGGTCAGGAGTTTGAGACCAGCCTGGCCGACATGTTGAAATCCCATCTCTACTAAAAATACAAAAAATTAGCCAGGTGTGGTGGCACATGTCTGTAATATATCTATATGTAAAGAGTTAGATAAATAAATATCTTCTGCAGTAGGACTGTTGAAAGAAAAATTAAAAAGAAAAAATAAAAATAAATATAGATAGAATGTGTATTTATCTCCATCTATCCATATATTCATCTATCAACATTATACACATACACACACACACACACACACACACACACACACACACACACACACACTCCCTAGTTCTGTCCACTGAGAGGGCCTGGGAATGGTGACACCCCGGTAGTAATGGATACACCAAGCACCCAGATATTGGCTTCTACATCCCTCCACTATGGAAGTATGAGAGGAAACTGGTACATATCGTTGTACCTGAAAAGTAAGGAAGTGCTTGAGGAATGATGAGGACATATTAAAATGACAGAGGGATCAGCCTGAAGGATCTCTCAATGGCCGAATCTGGGGCAATTTTATTTATTTATTTGTTTTTTTGAGATGGAGTCTCCCTCTGTCACCCAGGCTGGAGCACAATAGTGCGATCTTGGCTCACTGCAACCTCCGCCTCCTGGGTTCAAGCAATTCTCCCACCTCAGCCTCCCGAGTAGCTGGGATTACAGGCAGGTACCATTATGCCCGGCTAATTTTTGTATTTTTAGTAGAGATGGGGTCTCACCATATTGATCAGGCTGGTCTTGAACTCCTGACCTCAGGTGATCTGCCCTCCTCAGCCTCCCAAAGTGCTGGGACTAGAGGTGTGAGCTACCACTCCTGGCTAATTTTAGAACCAAAATAAATAAGAAGAGTGTGATGAACAGAATTGTGTCTCTGTCTCCAGATTCATATGTTGAATCCTAATCTCTAGAGTGACTGTATTTAGAGACAGTCTTTAGAAAGGTAATTAAGATCACATGAGGGTGGAGCCCTACTCCATTATGCTTTGGGGTTTTTTTTTTGTTTTGTTTTGTTTTTTTTTTTGAGATGGAATCTCTCTCCATCACCCAGGCTGGAGTGCAGTGGTTTGATCTCGGCTCACCGCAACCTCTTGGGCTCAAACAATCCTCCCACCTCACTCCCCGAGTAGCTGGGACTACTGGCATGCGCCACCATGCCTGGATAATTTTTGTATTTTTAAGTAGAGACAGGGTTTTTCCACGTTGGCCGGGATGGTCTTGAACTCCTGACCTCAGGTGATCTGCCCACCTTGGCCTCCCAAAATGCTGGGATTACAGGTGTGAGCCACAGCGCCCGGCCAATTATGCTATGTCTTTATAAGAAGAAGGAGAGAACAAGGATGTGTGCCCATGAAGGAAAGGCCACGAGAGAGAGGACACAGCCAGAAGGTGGCCATCTGCAAGCCAAGGAGAGGCATTAAGAGAAACCAAGCCCGCCAGGCTGGGCACCGTGGCTCATGGCTGAGGTAGCAGGATCATTTGAGCCCAGGAATTTGAGATCAGCCCGGGCAACAAAGAGAGATTCCATCTCTCCAAAAAAATTTTAAAAATTAGACGGGCTTGGTGGTGCATACCTTGTAGTCCCGGCTACTCTGGGAGGCTGAGGCAGGAGGATGGCTTGAGCCCAGGGAGCCCCAGAGGTTGAGGCTGCAGTGAGCTACTGTCGCACGAGTGCACTCCAGCGTGGGTGATAGAGCATGACACTCAAAAGAAACAAAAACCAAAAACACATCAACCTGCCAACACTTTTTTTTTTTTTTTTTTTGACAGAGTCTCGTGTCCTTCAGGCTGAGGCTGGAATACAGTGGCGTGATCTTGGCTCACTGCAACTTCTGCCTCCCAGGTTCAAGTGATTCTCGTGCTTCAGCCTCCCAAGTAGCTGGGATTACAGCATGAGCCACCATGCCCATCTCATTTTTTTGTGTGTTTTTAGTAGAGTCGGGGATTCACCATGTTGGCCAGGCTGGTCTCAAACTCCTGACCTCAAGTGATCGCCCACCTCAGCCTCGCAAGGTGTTGGGATTACAGGCGTGAGCCACAGCGCCCGGCCATGCCAACACCTTGATCTTGGACTTCCAGCTTCTGGAACTGTGAGAAGTAAATTTCTGTTGTTGAAGCCCCCAAGTCTGTGAATTTTGTTACGGGAGCCCAAGCCGATGGATACAGAGAGTAACATTGTAGCCCACTGAATAAAATAGGAAACCACAAGTCAATACTGATATATGTAAATAAATGAATGAATCCAAAGGTTGATGAAGAATGGGATATTTACACTGTTTTATAGAACTTACGAAACACTAATTACAAAGAGTAAAGTAACTTGACAGTGAAGGTTGGCCGACGCCACTTTAAATCAAGTGATCAAGGTGAAATGGCATCAATACTGGGACAAATTGAAATCGTGCAGCACATGATAAATGCAGTGGGGACACACAGAAAAGTCTCTTCTGTGATATTCTTGCCAAAGATGTATAATCTGAATCTAATTATAAAGAAACATCAGACAAAAGCAAAAGGAGAGACATTGTACAAAGTAAAACTCGCCTGGCCAGGAGTGGTGGCTCATGCCTGTAATCCTAGCACTTGGGGCAGCCGAGGTGGGTGGATCACTTGAGGTCAGGAGTTCGAGACCAGCCTGGAAAACATGGTGAAAAACCTGTCTCTACTGAAAATACAAAAATTGGCCGGGCACGGTGGCTTACTCCTGTAATCCCAGCACTTTGGGAGGCCAAGGTGGGCAGATCACCTGAGGTTGGGAGTTCGAGACCAGCCTGACCAACATGGAGAAACTCCGTCTCTACTAAAAATACAAAAAAATTAGCCTGGCATGGTGGTGCGTGCCTGTAATCTCAGCTATTTGGGAGGCTGAGGTAGGAGAATCGCTTGAACCCGGGAAGCGGAGGTTGTGGTGAGCCGAGATCACGCCACTGAACACCAGCCTGGGCAACAAGAGCGAAACTCCTTCTCAAAAAAAAAAAAAAAAAAAAGAAAAAGAAAAAGAAAAAAAAGCACATCCCACTAACCACAGAGATCTATCTTTGAAAGCCAAGTGGCTTCCTCTTTGTTTCTGTATGAATTGTTTTATGTGGTTCAAGACATTGACTCAGGCACAGCAAGTACAGCTGAGCACTAAGTTGAAGCTGATCTGAACACTGTTCAGGGCTGAGACAGTGTCCTAATAATCAGGGGACAACACACACACGAAATATAATCCCAGGCCAGGTGCTGTGGCTCATGCCTATAATCCCAGTACTTTGGGAGGGTAAGGCGGGAAGATCACTTGAGCCCAGGAGTTCAAGACCAGCCTGGGCAACATAGAGAAACCCCATCTCTACAAAAAATGCAAAAAAGGCATGGTGGTGTGCGCCTATAGTCACAGCTCCTTGGGAGGCTGAGGTGGGAGGATCACTTGAGGCCAGGAATTCGAAGCTGCAGTGAGCTGAGATCATACCACGGGACTCTAGCCTGGGAATCTCCAAAAAAAAAAAAAAAAAAGAGAAAAGTACAATCCCAGAGGGCACACGTGGTGCCCCCTGGAGACAGAGAGTTTACAGTTTTTAGGGAACCCCAGGCAGGAGGTGCATTCATTAGAGGTTCAGGGGCCCCAGTATGTGGTCTTCCAGCCTGGGCCCTCCAGCCCTAAAGTTGCTAGACCATTCCAAACAGACCTGCTCAGTCCTTGCTGTAAGAGGGAATGCCCAAGGCAGTCAATTCCAGGTGGATTTTGCATGTCCATGACAACAGTGTCTCTGCCTGAGGAGTGTGGACAGCAACCCCAGGTGGGTGTTCTGGTCCTGTCCAGGAGCTGGGCCCAGGTGGCAGGTGAGCAGGTGGAAGGATAGGGGTCAAGTGGAGGGTCACAGTCAATTTGAATTCAAAGCAGTCCAGCAGCTTGGAAAGGCAAGGACCAGGTGCTTCTTCTTATTTTTCTTTGGGAGGAGGGGAAAGCTTCTAGGAGTAGTTCTGAAAGACAGAGGTCATTACTGCCCATCCCCAACTCTGCACCTCCCAAGATGCCAAGTTTGTGTTTGGGCGATTTTTCAAATGTTAATTAATTAGTTAATTTTTAGAGACAGGGTCTCTCTCTGTCACCCAGGCTGGGGTGCAATGGTGCTATCTCAGCTCACTGCAACCTCTGCCTCCCAGGCTCAAACGAACCTCACACCTCAGCCTCCCAAGTAGCTGGGACTACGGGCGCATGCCACCACGCCTGGCTAATTTTTGCATTTTTTGTAGAGATGGGGTTTCCCTATGTTGCCCAGGCTGGTCTCGAACTCCTGGGCTCAAGAAATCTGCCTGTCTCGGCCTCCCAAAGTGCTGGGATTACAGGTGTGAGCCACCGCACCCTGCCTGTGTTTTGGCTATTTAAAAATGTTTTATTGGCTGGGCACGGTGGCTCAGATCTGTAATCCTAGCAATTTGGGAGGCTGAGGTGAGCGGTTGCCTGAGCTTAGGAGTTCGAGACCAGCCTGGCCAACATGGTGAAACTTCGTCTCTACTAAAAATACAAAAAATTAGCCAGGCATGGTGGTGTGTGCCCTATAGTCCCAGTTACTTGGGAGGCTGAGGCACGAGAATCACTTGAACCTGGGAACCAGAGGTTGCAGTGAGCCAAGATGGTGCCACTGCACTCCAGCCTGGGCAACAGAGTGAGACTCTGTCTCAAAAAAAAAAAGAAAGTTTTATTTATTTAAATATAAATGGGGTCTCACTATGTTGCCCAGGCTGGACTTGAACTCCTGGGCTCAAGTGATCCTTCTGCCTCAGCCTTTTGAGTAGCTGGGATTACAAGCATGTGCTAATGTAACCGGCTCTGTTTTTGCCTTTTTGTTACAAAATCAGTATGTCTGATTCGGTCATTATAACTTTAGATTTTTTTTTCCATTTTTACGGGGGTAAAATTCATACAATATATAAATCACTATTTTAGTCATTTAAAACTGTATATAATTCAGTGGTTTTTGGTACATTCACAATGTTGTACAACCGTCACCACCATCCGGTTCCCAAATCACCCCAAACAAACCATGTACCTGTGAGCAGTCACTCTCCATCCTTCCTCTTCCTCCCTGGCAACTGCTAATCTATTTCCTGTCTCAACACATTTTCCTATTCTGGGCAATTCATATAAATGGATTCATACAATATGTGGCCTTCTTTCATTTAGCATGTTTTCAAGGTTCATCTATATTGCAGCATATATCAGTATTTCATTCCTTTTTTGTATGTTTGTTTTGAGACACAGTCTTGCTCCATCGCCCAGGCTGGAGTACAGAGGGGTGATCCTGGCTCACCACAACCTTCGCCTCCCGAGTTCAAGCAATTCTCCTGCCTCAGCCTTCAGAGTAGCTGGGATTACAGGCGCCCGCCACCACGTCTAGCTAATTTTTTGTATTTTTAGTAGAGACGGGGTTTCACCATATTGTCCAGGCTGGTCTCAAACTCCTGACCTCAAGTGATCTGCCCTCCTTGGCCTCCTAAAATGTTGGGATTACAGGTGTGAGCCTCCACGCCCAGCCTATTCCTTTTTATGATGGAATAATTTCCCATTGTATGGATGGACCACTTTTGGTTTATCCATTCATCAGTTGAAGGACATTTGGTTGTTTCCACTCTTTGTCTCTATGAATAACGCAGTTATGAACATTTGTGTACAATATTTTATTCGAAAACTTGTTTTAAATCCTCTTGGGTATATATGTAGGAGTAGAATTGCTGTGTCATACAGTAGAATTCTATGTTTAGCTTTTAGAAGAAATGACAAACGGCTTTCTAAAGCAGCTGCGCCATTTTATATGCCCATCAGCAATGTGTGAGGGTTGTAATTTCTCCATATCATCACCAACACTTGTTGTTTTCTTCTTTTTTTCTTTTTGTTCATATTCATCCTACTGGGTAGGAAGTGGTATTTCACTATGGCTTTGACCTGCATTTCCCTAAAGATTAATGCTGTTGAACATCTTTTCATGTACTTACTGAACACTGGTATATCTTCTTTGGAAAAATACCTATTCAAGTCCTTTGCCCATTTGAAAACTGAGTTGCTTATCTTTTATTGTTGAGTTGTAAGAGTTCTTTATATATTTTGGATACTAGACCCTTATCAGATATATAATTTGCAAAACATTCTTTCCCAGTCTGTGGGTTGTCTTTTCATTATTTTGTTGTATCCTTTGATGCACAAAAGTTGTGGGGGTTTTTTTGTTGTTGCTGTTTGTTTGTTTTTGAGACAGAGTCTCACTCTGTCCCCCAAGCTGGAGTGCAGTGGCATGATCTCGGCTCACTGCAACCTGCGCCCCCTGGGTTCAAGTGATTCTCAGGCCTCAGCCTCCCGAGTAGCTGGGATTATAGGCGGCCACCACCACTCCTGGCTAATTTTTATATTTTTGATAGAGGCGGGGTTTCACCATGTTGGCCAGGCTGGTCTCGAACTCCTGGGCTCAAGTGATCCTCCTGCTTCAGCCTCCCAAAGTGCTGGGATTAGAGGTGTGAGCCACTGCACCCAGCCTAAAAGTTTAAAATTTTGATGAGGTCAAATTTACTTTTTTTTTTTCTATTGCTGCTTGTGCTTTTAGTGTTATCTAAAAATCAATTACCAAATCAAGGTCATAAAGATGTATCCCTGTATTCTTCTAAGAATGTTATAGTTTTAGCTCTTAGTGTTTGAGGCACTTTGATTTAATTTCTGTATATGGTGTGAGATAGGGGCCCAGTTGCACTCCTTTGGATGTGGTTATCCAGCACCATTTGTTGAAAATGATTCTTTCCCCCACTGAATGGTCTTGGCATCGTTGTTGAAAATCAATTGATCATCGATGTATGAGTTTATTTCTGGACTCTCGATTCTATTCCACTGATTTACGTCTCTCCTTATGAGGTAGGAGGTGGGACTTAACTCCAGAGGCAGGGCTCGGACACTGGACCAAATTGAGGACTAGCTGAAACAGGGCTGGGGTGGAATGAGCTTTCCATAAGACATGCCGATCAGTGCGCCATGTCAGTTTACCATTGGCATCGCGACACCAGGGAGTTATTCCATGGCATTGACTCGATGACCCAAAAGTTATTACCCATTCCCTAGAAATTTTTGCACAAATCGCCCCTTAATCTGCATGTGTTAAAAGTAGATATAAATGACTGCAAAACTGCCCTGAGCTGCTAGTCTCTGCCTACAGCCCTGCTGTGCAGGAGTAATCAGAGTTGGAACAGGGCTGGAGCTGTAACACTGCCTCTTCAATAAAGCTGTTTTCTTCTACCATTGGCTTGGCCTTGAATTCTTTCCTGGGCAAAGCCAAGAACCTCATGGGCTAAGTCTCACTTTGGGGCCCACTTGTCCAACATCACTTATGCCAGGACCACAGTGTTCTGATTACTGTAGCTTTGTAGTAAGTTTTGAAACTGGAAAGTGTGAATCCTCCAAGTTTGTTCTTCTTTTTCAAGATTGTTTTGGCTATTTGGAACCTCTTGCAATTCCATTTGAATTTTGCGATCAGCTTGTCCATTTCTGCAAAAAAAAAAAAAAAAAAGGCTCTTAAAATTTTGATAGGTGGCGGGGCACAGTGGCTCACGCCAGTAATTCCAGCACTTTGGGAGGCTGAGGCAGGTGGACCACCCGAGGTCAGGACTTTGAGACCACCCTGGGCAACATGGTGAAACGCCGTCTCTACTAAAAATACAAAAAATTAGCTGGGCATGGTGTCACCTGCCTGTAATCCCAGCTACCTGGAAGGTGGAGGCATGAGAGTTGCTTGAACCTGGGAGGCGGAGGTTGCAGTGAGCTGAGACTGTGCCACTGGACTCCAACCTGGGCAACGGAGCAAAACTCTCTCTCTCAAAAAAAATTTTTTTTGATAGGCATTGCAACTGAATCTGTAGATCAATTTAGGGAGTATTGTCATCTTAAAAATATAAAGTCTTCCAGTTGATGAACATGGGGTATCTATTTATTTAGCTCTTATTTAATTTCTCTCAGTAATGTTGTAGTTTTCAGTTTAAAAGTAGAATTGTTTTCTTAATTTCATTTTGATTGGCGTTGCTAGTGTATTGAAATACAACTAATTTTCTTTTCTTATTTTTCGCAGAGATCGGGGGGGGGGGGGTCTCCCTTGGTTGCCCTGGCTGGTCTTGAACTCTTGGCCTCAAGCAATCCTCCCACCTCGCCTCCCAAAGTGTTGAGAATTATAGGCATAAGCCACTATGCTGAGCCCTGATTTTCTTTTTTTTTTTTTTTTTTTGAGACGGAGTCTCGCTCTGTCATCCCAGGCTGGAGTACAGTGATGCAATCTCAGCTCACTGCAAGTTCCACCTCCCGGGTTCACGTCATTCTCCTGCCTCAGCTTCCCGAGTAGCTGGGACTACAGGTGCCCACCACCATGCCCGGCTAATTTTTTGTATTTTTTTTTTTTTAGTAAAGATGCGGTTTACCATGTTAGCCAGGATGGTCTTGATCTCCTGACCTCGTGATCTGCCCACCTTGGCCTCCCAAAGTGCTGGGATTACAGGCATGAGCCACCGTGCCCGGCCGAGCCCTGATTTTCAATATTGATTTGTATCCCCAAAATGTCCTGAATTTATTAACTTTTTTTTTGAGACAGTTTCGCTCTTGTTGCTCAGGCTGGAGTGTGATGGCGCGATCTTTGCTCACCGCAACCTCAGCCTCCCAGGTTCAAGCAATTCTCCTGCCTCAGCCTTCTGAGTAGCTGGGATTACAGGCATGGGCCACCATGTCCGACTCATTTTGTATTTTTAATAGAGATAGGGTTTCTCCATGTTGACCAGGCTGGTCTCAAACTCCCGACCTCAGGAGATCCACCCACCTCGGCCTCCCAAAGTGTTGGGATTACAGGCGTGAGCCACCGTGCCCGACCTCATTTTCAAATTCTCATCTAAATGTTTCATCCAGAAGGGTTGGATACAAAAGGGATGGAAGCATTTCACAGAAGAAACATTTTTATACAAGTTGACTAGAAAGACACATCACATCCAGGAATTGGTCAGGATGAAATTCTAAATTTTCTTCTTCTTTTTTTTTTGTTATCAGCTTATATATCAAGAATAGAGGTGAGGCACGATGGCTCATGCCTGTAATCCCAGCACTTTGGGAGGCCGAGGAGGCTGGATCACCTGAGGTTGGGAGTTTGAGACCAGCCTGGCCAACATAGTGAAACCCTGACTCTACTAAAAAAATACAAAAATTAGCCAGACATGGAGGTGCGGGCCTGTAGTCCTCGGTACTTGGGAGGCTGAGGCAGGACAATTGCTTGAACCTGGGAGGTAGAGGTTGCAGTGAGTCAAGATGGCGCTACTGCACTCCAGCCTGGGCAACAGAATGAGACCCTGTCTCAAAACAAACGAACAAACAAACAAAAAAACAGAAATCCTAAATTTTCAAAATGGTTTTCTACAACCTCTTTCCCAATCATCATCCAATGAACTTCCTGCAAAATCTCAATCCCTTTCTGGGGACCACTGCATCAGTAATCAAACTGCCTTCCTAAGGTGTGTGTTGTAGCAGGAGAGAAGTGGGGAAGTAGGGTCAGGCTACAGGCCACAGTTGCAACTTGCAACTAATCCAGAAAGTTGAGCACAAGGCAACAGAAATGAGGCGTCTCCCAAGTGTCCAGAAGCAGTCAGAGGGGTCACAGTCCCTGAGAGGTACCCTCCTTGAACTTACAGCTTTTGGCAGGAATCACAGGTTAGAAATACATTCGATGGCCAGACGCAGTGGCTCATGCCTGCAATCCCAGCACTTTGGGAGGCTGAGGCAGGAGGATCACCTGAGGTCAGGAGTTCGGGACCAGCCTGGCCAACATGGTGAAGCCCTGTCTCTACTAAAAATACAAAAATTAGCCAGGCATGGTGGCATATGCCTGTAATCCCAGCTACTCGGGAGGCTGAGGCAGGAGAATTGCTTGAACCCAGGAGGTGGAGGTTGCAGTGAGCTGAGATCACACCACTGCACTCCAGCCTGGGTGACAGGAGACTCCGTCTAAAAAACACATTAAAAAAAAATAATAAAAAGAAAGAAATATAGAGCCAAGAAGCCAGTTGATTGTAGATGGTTTCCTCAAAGAAGCCCTTTCCTTGGCCGCGCGCGGTGGCTCATGTCTGTAATCCCAGCACTTTGGGAGGCCAAGGCAGGCGGATCACGAGGTCAGGAGATGGAGACCATCCTGGCTAATACGGTGAAACCCCGTCTCTACTAAAAATACAAAAAATTAGCCGGGCTTGGTGGCGGGCGCCTGTAGTCCCAGCTACTCAGGAGGCTGAGGCAGGAGAATGGCGTGAACCCGGGAGGCAGAGCTTGCAGTGAGCTGAGATAGCACTACTGCACTCCAGCCTGGGTGAGACAGTGAGACTCCATCTCAAAAAAAAAAAAGAAGCCCTTTCCTGTAGGCATTTTTATGCAATCCATATGGTCCAGCCAGCATTCATGATGTTTTCAGTTTAGGTCCCATAGAGGGTGTCCTAAATCTGCAATGGTCTCATAGTCGAAGTCCTGTTCCTGGAATGTGTGCCCGTTTTTAATTTAGCACAGCACATGCTGAGACTGAAACAGCACAGAGCAGACAGCAGTATCAGGTTTTGGCTTACAGTCAGGTCCAGGCCATTAGGATCTGTGAATTCAGGAAGCCACAAGTCAGTGGCTGTTCTTTGGCAGCAGCAAAGCCAAGATGCTACAGGCTAGAAGGTTCCGTTTCAAGTACAAGTGATAAACAAGGCTTTCCTAAGCCCTTTTACCTTGTCAATCTTAGAGCTGGAATTGGTGCACTCAAAAACACGCACGGGCTGGACGCAGTGGTTCATGCCTGTAATCCCAGCACTATGGGAGGCTGAGGCGGGAGGATTGCTTGAGCACAGGAGTTCAAGACCAGCCCAGGCAACATAGTGAAACTGTGTCTCTACAAAAAAAGAGAAAAAAAATTAAAATTAACTGGGCGTGGAGGTGGGCACCTGTAGTCCCAGTTACTTAGGAGGCTGAGGTGGGAGGATTGCTTGAGCCCCGGAGGTCAAGGCTGCAGTGAGCCATGACTGCATCATTGTACTCCAGCTTGGGTAACAGAGTGAGACCCTGTCCAAAAAATGAAAAACAAACAAACAAACAAAAATGCATACCTTCAAGAAAAAGAGAAGACAATCACAGACTGGGAGAAGGGATTTGCAGAAGACATATCTGATAAAGGACTATTATTCAAAATGTACAAAGAACTCTTAAAACTCATCAATAAGGGTGGTGTGTGCCTGTAATCCCAACTACTTGGGAGGCTGAGGGAAGAGAATCACTTGAACCTGAAGATGGAGTTTGCAGTGAGCCGAGATCACGCCATTGCACTCCAGCTTGGGCAACAGAGCAAGACTCTGTCTCAAAAAAAAAAAAAAAAAAAAAGTTGGGGGCTGTGGCTCACACCTGTAATCCCAGCACATTGGGAGGCCAAAGTGGGTGGATTGCTTGAGTCCAGGAGTTTGAGACCAGCCTGGGCAACGTGGCAAAATCCCATCTCTACAAAAAATAAAAAACATTAGTTGAATGTGGTGGTGTGTCCTTGTGGTCTCAGCTACTCAGGAAGCTGAGGCAGGAGGATCGCTTGAGCCTGGGAGGCAGAGGTTGCAGTGAGCCATGATCACACCACTACACTCCAGCCTGGGTGACAGAGCAAGACTCTGTCTCAAAAAAAAAACAAAAAAAAGGCTGATTGTAGTGGCTCATGCCTGTAATCCCAGCACTTTGGGAAGCCAAGGTGGGCGGACTGCTTGAGCCCAGGAGTTTGAGACCAGCCTGGGCAACAAAGCAAGACCTCATCTTAAAAAAAAAAGTATTAGCCAGGTGTGGTGGCACGCGCCTGTAGTCCCAGCTACTTGGGAGGCTAAGGCAGGAGGCTTGCTTGAGTCCAGGAGTTTTAGGCTGCAGTGAGCCATGGTCTGATCATGATACTGCACTTCAGCCTGGGAAACAGAGCGAGGCCCTGTCTCTAAAAGTGATCTATCAAGCCATGAAAAGACCTGGAGGAACCTTAACTACATATCACTAAGTAAGAGACCAATTAGATAAGGATACATACTGTATGATTCCATCAATATGACATTCTGGAAAAGGCAAAACTATGGAGTCAATATAAAAATCAGTGGTCAGCCAGGCGGGGTGGCTCACGCCTATAATCCCAGCACTTTGGGAGGCTGAAGCGTGTAGATCATTTGAGGTCAGGAGTTCAAGAACAGCCTGGCCACATGGTAAAACTCCATCTCAACTAAAAATACAAAAAAAAAATTAGCCAGACGTGGTAGCGGGCACCTGTAATCCCAGCTACTCGGGAGGCTGAGGTGGGAGTATCTCTTGGACCCGGGAGGCGGAGGCTGCAGTGAGCCAAGATCATGCCACTGCACTGCAGCCTGGGTGACAGCGTAAGACTCCGTCTCAAAACGAAAACAAAACAAACAAAAAGACCAGTGGTCATCCAGGGTTGAGGGAGGGAGGAGTGAATTGGTAGAGCACAGAGGACTTTTAGGGCAGTGAAACTAGTCTGTGTGATACCACAATGGTAGATGTCATTACACATTTGTCCAAATCCAGAGAATGCACAACACCAAGTGTGACCCTAATGCAAACTATGGATTTTGGGTAATAAGGATGTGTCAACATAGGTTCATTGATTATAACATGTACCACTCTGGTGGGGGATGTTGATAGCAGGAAGGGGGGGTGTGTGTGTGTGCATAGGGGCTGGGGGAACAGGGAATATAAGAGAACTCTGTAGTTTCTGCTCAATTTTGCTATGAACCTAAAACTGCTCTAAAAATAAAGTCTAGGCTGGGCCCAGTGGCTCACGCCTGTAATCCTAGCACTTTGGGAGGCTGAGGTGGGAAGATAACTTGAACTCAGGAGTTCGAGACCAGCCTGGGCAACATAGTGAGACCTTGTCTCTAATTTGAAAAAAAAAAAAACAAAAAACAAAAAAACAAAAATTAGCTGGGTGTGGTGGCACACGCACCTGTAATTCCAACTACTCAAGAGGCTGAGGTGGGAGGATTGCTTGAGTCTAGGAGGTCAAGGATGCAGTGAGATGAGATTGCACTATTGTACTCCAGCCTGGGCAACAGAGTGAGACCGTCTCAAAAAAAAAAAATAGTATATTAAATAAACGAAACTTTTTCAGACATACAAAAAAATATGCACACCAGGCTGCCTCATCAGCTGCCTTTAAGGGTCCAGCATTTGATTTTAACAAGGACTTATTAGCAAACTAGAAAGTGTTTTTTAAAACTCTAAAAGTAGCTGGGTGTGGTGGCATGTGCCTGTAGTCCTAACTACTCAGGAGGCTGAAGCAGGAGGACCATTTGAGCCCAGGAGGTCGAGGCTGCAGTGAGCCATGATCGCGCCACTGCACTCCAGCCTGGGTGAGAGTGTGAGATCCTGTCTCAAAAAATAATTTTTTGTTTTAAAGTGAAACTCCAAAAGTTTATTTCCATCCAGAGATTGCGTCGCTCTTTTTACTGCTTCTTACTTTCTCCAAAGGCTCCAGTAAGCCAAAATCATGGCAGGAATCATCATTGACAGAGACTGTACTTGTTCTGTTTCCAATACTCACAGAATTTAAATTCCAATCCTCCCATTGTTGGCAAAAAGCAAGGGATTTGTTTTATACACACACAATGATTTTTGCAGCTTTCCCTAATCCAGATGATCCTCGTAGTGTATAGTGCAAGCATAAACATTTTACATTGATTTAAAAAAACATACGTTTAGGCCAGGTGTGGTGGCTCACGCCTGTAATCCCAGCACTTTGGGAGGCCGAGGACGGTGGATCACCTGAGGTCAGGAGTTTGAGACCAGCACAGCCAACATAGTGAAACCCTGTCTCGACTAAAAATACAAAAAATTATCTGGGCATGGTGGCGTGTTCCTGTAATGCCACTTACTCAGGAGGCTGAGAATCACTTGAACCTGGGAGGTGGAGGTTACAGTGACCTGAGATTGAGCCACTGCACTCCAGCCTGGGCAACAGCGAGACTGTCTCAAACAAAACAAAACAAAACAAAACAAAACAAAAAAAAACCATACATCTAGATGAAACAGTCACAAAATACAAAGGAGCTTTTCAAATTTCTCCCTTTTTTTTTTCTCATTGCAAATCTACTCAAATGTCTATCAATATATTCAACACTTAATAGTTGGAATAGAAGGCAGGGTTGCTGCAACCTGTAGACTGAAGAAATGGGTAGAATCTACAGTCAGCCTTTGGTATCCATGGGATTGGTTCCAGAAACTCCCACGGATCCCAAAATCCACAGATACTCAAGTCCTTACATAAAATGCAGTGATATTTGCATACATCCTCCCATATACTTTGTTTATTAATTATTTTTTTTTGTGTGATGGAGTTTTGCTGTTGATGCTAAGGCTGGAGTGCAATGGTGCAATCTCGCTCGCTGCAACCTCCACCTCCCGGGTTCAAGCGATCCTCCTGCCTCAGCCTCCCAAGTAACTGGGCTTACAGGCGCCCGCCACCATGCCCAGCTAATTTTTTGTATTTTTAGTAGAGATAGGGTTTCACCATGTTGGCCAAAACTTACACACATAAACACAGACTTTGCATGGTACCGTTTGCAGTTGAGACAAATGTAAATCAATGCAAAGATGCAGTGTGAAATCATAATTGCACGAAATTAACTGAAGTAATACTGTACTACTGTAATAATTTCATAGCCACCTCCTGTTGTTATTGCAGTGAGCGGAAGTGTTGTATCAGCTTAAACACCATGTGATGCTAATCATCTCCAAGGAGTTCGTTTCTCCAGTAAATTGCATAGCGCAGTAAACAGTGATATCTTCCGGTTCTCGTTCATTGTTCATCTTGTTGAGTGCAATATCATAAACCCTGAATAACACCACGGGACCTATACAAAGGGCCACTGGTGAAACTAAAAGTGCTCCCAAGAAGTAGACAAGTCATGACATTATAAGAGAGTTGATTTGCTTGATATGTACCATAGATTGAGGTCTGCAGCTGCAGTTGCCTGACATTTCAAGATGAATTCAGCATTGAGGAGCATTGTAAAAAAAAGAAAATGAAATTCCCGAAGTGGTCACAGTTATGCCGGCAGGCAGGAAATCCTTGCACTTTTTGTGAAATACCTTTTTATCTCATACTGAAAATGCAAAGCCAGGTGTGATGGCTCATGCCTGGAATCCCAGCATTTTGGGAGGCTGAGGTGGGTGGATCACTTGAGGCCAGGAGTTCTAGACCAGCTGGCCAATGTGGCGAAACCCTGTCTCTACCAAAAATACAAAAATTAACTGGGCATGGTGGTGGGTGCCTGTAATCCCAGCTACTTGGGAGGCTGAGACACAAGAATCACTTGAACCCGGGAGACGGAGGTTGCAGTGAGCCCAGATCGTGCCACTGCACTCTAGCCTGGGTGACAGAGCAAGACTCCAGCACAAAAAAAAAAAAAAAGAAAGAAAATGTAGTTTTTCTGTGGGTGCAGAATTGCTGTAAGAAAGGCATACCTGCTGGGCACAGTGGCTCACGCCTGTAATCCCAGCACTTTGGGAGGCCAAGGTGGGCGGATCACGAGGTCAGGAGATCGAGACCATTCTGGCTAACATGGTGAAACCCCGTCTCTACTAAAAATACAAGGAAATTAGCTGGGCATGGTGGCGGGCACCTGTAGTCCCAGCTACTCGGGAGGCTGAGGCAGGAGAATAGCATGAACCCAGGAGGCAGAGCTTGTGGTGAGCCGAGATTGCACCATTGCACTCCAGCCTGGGCAACAGAGTGAGACTCTGTCTCAAAAAAAAAAAAAAGAAAGACATACCTATAGACTCTAATATAATTCTAGAAAAGTGTAGCCATTATATGACAACTTAAAGCTAAAGGAAGGTGAAGGACATAAATCTGGAGAGTTTAATGCCAGCAAAGGATGGTTTGATAATTTTAAAGAGTTTGGCTGAAAAAAAATCAAGGTAAGAGGAGAGGCGGCTTCTACCGACCAAAAGGCAGCAGATGGGTTCTCAGGTGCCAATGAGAAAATCATTGAGGAGAAAAGTTATCTGCCTAAAGAGAGTTTTTTGTTTGTTTGTTTGTTTGTTTGTTTTTGAGACAGAGCCTTGCTCTGTTGCCCAGGCTGGAGTGCAGTGGCCATCTCAGCTCACTGCAACCTCTGCCTCCTGGGTTCAAGCGATTCTACTGCCTCAGCCTCCTGAGTAGCTGGGATTACAGGTACACACCACCATACCCAGCTAATTTTTTGTATTTTTAGTAGAGATGGGATTTCACCATGTTGGCCAGGCTGATCTCAAACTCCTGACCTCAAGCGATTCTCCCCACTTGGCCTCCCAAAGTGCTGGGATTACAGGCAGGAGCCACACCTCGCCTGGTCATGAAGAGGTTTGTAATGCAGACTAAAATGCCCTATTCTGGAAAAAATGCCTCAAAGGACATTTATTAGTAAGGAAGAGAAGCGAGCACTTAAGGCAGGTAGGGATAGGCTGACTCTACTGTTGCATGCAAATGGTGTCAGATTTATGATGAGGCTGCCCTTACATAGAAAACTGCTAACCTCCAAGCCTTGAAAGATAAGGCTGCCCGTCTTTCAGTTGTACAACAAGGAGGCCTGGACAACGAGAACCCTTCTTCTGGATTGGTTCCACCGACGTTTTGTCCTTGAAGTTAGGAAGTACCTTGCCAGTAAGTTACTTTGATATTAGACAATGTCCCTGGCCACCAAGAACCCCAAGAATGCAACAATGAAGGTGCCGAAGTGGTCTCATTGCCCCCAAACACAGCGTCTCTAATTCAGCCTCTAGATCAGGGGGTCATAAGGACCTTTAAGGCTCATTACACACTGTGGAAAGGACTGTCAACACTATGGAAGAAAAGCCTAATGTAGAGAACGTTAGAAAAGTCTGGAAGGATGACACCACTGAAGAAGCCATCCTTGTTAGAGAAAGGCTACAAATGCTATTGAGCCAAAATAATTAATTCCTGCAGGAGAAAACTGTGTCTATATGTTGTATATGACCTCACAGGATTTATAACAGAGCCAATCAAGGAAATAATTAAAGAGATTGTGGATATGGCAAAAAAAAAAAAAAAAAAGGTAGGGGGTGAAGGGTTTCAAGCTATGGATCTTGGGGAAATTCAAGAGCTAATAGATACCACACCAGAGGAATTAACAGAAGATTTTTTTTTTTTTTTTCCCCTGAGATGGAGTCTCACTCTGTCACCCAGGCTGGAGTGCGGTAGCAAAATCTCGGCTCACTGCAACCTCCACCTCCCGGGTTCAAGCGATTCTCCTGTCTCAGCCTCCTGAGTAGCAGGGATTACAGGCGCCCGCCACCACGCTCAGCTAATTTTTGTAGTTTTAGAGACGGGGTTTCGCCATGTTGGCCAGGCTGGTCTCGAACTCCTGACCTCAGGTGATCCACCACCCCCACCGTCAAAGTGCTGGGATTACAGACGTGAGCCACCGTGCCTGGCCAGAAGATGTTAACTGAAGATGTTTTTGAGTTCTTTCACAACATGGACCCCTCTGTGATACAGGAACTGACACTAAAGCAAACCGTGGAAGAAGTTTTGGTGCCATATAGAAACATTTTTAGAGAAATGAAAAAGCAAAAAGTCAGACAGAAACTATGATGTATTTCTGTAAAGTACCTGCCTGTCCTGCCTCCCCCTCCACCTCCATCTCCTCATCCACTTTTGCCACCTCTGAGACAGCAAGACCAGCCCTCCTCTTCCTCCTCCTCGTCAGCCTACTCATTGTGAAGATAACGAGGACGAAGACTTTTCTGATGACCACCTCCACTTACTGAATAGTAAATGGACTTTCTCTTCCTTATAATTTACTTAACATTTTCTTTTCTTTAGCTTACTGTATTGTAAGAATACAGCATATAATATAATAACATACAAAATATGTGTTAATTGACCATTTATGTTATTAGTGAGGCTTCTGGTCAGCAGTAGGCTGTTAGTAGTTAACTTTTGGGGGAATCAAAAGTTATACTCAGATTTTTTTTTTTTTGAGATGGAGTCTTGCCGTGTTGCCCAGGCTGGAGTGCAGTGGTGTGATCTCGGCTTACTGCAACCTCTGCCTCCTGGGTTCAGGCAATTCTCCTGCCTCAGCCTCCGGAGTAGCTGGGATTACAGGTACCTGCCACCACGCCCAGCTAATTTTTGTGTTTTTAGTAGACACGGGGTTTCACCATGTTGGCCAGGCTGGTCTTGAACTGCTGACCTTGTGATCCACACGCCTCAGCCTCCCAAAGTGCTGGGATTACAGGTGTGAGCCATCACATCCGGCTATCCTCAGATTTTTAACAGCAAGGAGGGTCAGCACCCCAACCGTCACGTTGTTCATGGCTCAACTGTATAATGTTTGCACATCACTTCATTCTCATGGATTCAACATAGTACTTGACGTGGGGCAAATTCAAGTTTTTACTTTTTGGAACTTTGTGGAAGTTTTTATCCCCAAATATTTTCTACTCTTTTTTTTTTTTTTTTGAGACAGGGTCTCACTCCGTCTCCTAGGCTGGAGTGCTGTGGTCTCAATATCCAGGGCTCCAGTGATCCTCCTACTTCAGCCTGTCAAGTAGCTGAGAATACAGGCACACGCCCCCCAACATGCCCAGCAAATTTTTAAATTTTTTTGTAGAGATGGGTGTCTCTATGTTGCCTAGGCTGGTCTTGAACTCCTGGGCTCGAGCAATTCTCCTGCCTAGGCTTCCTACAGTGTTGGGATTATAGGCGTGTGCCACTACATCCAGTCTTTCCCGAATATTGTCTTTTGTTTGAGACAGAGTTTTGCTCTGTCACCCAGACTGGAGTGCAGTGGTGTGATCTTGGCTCACTGCAACCTCTGCCTCCCAGGTTCAAGTGATCCTCCCACCTCAGGATCCTGAGTAGCTGGGACTACAGATGTGTGCTGCCATGCCTGGCTAATTTTTTTGTTTGTTTGTCTGTTTTTGAGACAAAGTCCCTGTCGCCCAGGCTGGAATTCAGTGGAGCGATCTTGGATCACTGCAACCTCTGCCTCCCGGGTTCAAGCGATTCTCCTGCCTCAGACTCCCAGCTGGCTGGGATTACAGGCGCCCGCTGCCACGCCTGGCTAATTTTTGCATTTTTATTTTATTTATTTATTTTTTGAGACAGAGTCTTGCTCTTGTTGCCCTGGCTGGATAGCAATGGCACGATCTTGGTTTATGGCAACCTCTGCCTCCCAGGTTCAAGCAATTCTCCTGCCTCAGCCTCCCAATTAGCTGGGATTACAGGTGCTCACCACCATGCCTGGCTAATTTTTTTTTTTTTTTTTTGTATTTTTAGTAGAGATGGGGTTTCGCCATATTGGCCAGGCTGGTCTCGAACTCATGACCCCTGATGATGCATCTGCCTCAGCCTCCCAAAGTGCTGCGATTACAGGTGTGAGCCACCATGCCTAGCAATTTTTATATTTTTAGTAGAGATGGGGTTTCACCATGTTGGCTAGCCTGGTCTTGAGCTGACCTCAAGTGATCCACCTGCCTCAGTCCTCCAGAGTACTGGGATTACAGGTGTGAGGCACCAGGCCCAGCCTCCCGAATATTTCCAATCTACAGTTGGTTGAATCCATAGATGCAGAAGCCAGCCACATGGAGGGCCAACTGTGTATGTTTTTGTTACTCTTTTTTTTTTTTTTGAGACGGAGTCTTGCTCTGTCGCCCAGGCTGGAGTGCAGTGGCGCAATCTCGGCTCACTGCAAGCTCCGCCTCCCAGGTTCATGCCATTCTCCTGCCTCAGCCTCTCCGAGTAGCTGGGACTACAGGCGCCCGCCACCATGCCCGGCTAATTTTTTGTATTTTTAGTAGAGACAGGGTTTCACCGTGGTCTCGATCTCCTGACCTCGTGATCCACCCGCCTCGGCCTCCCAAAGTGCTGGGATTACAAGCGTGAGCCACCGCGCCCGGCCTTTTGTTACTCTTTTTTTCCCATCTGGCTTATCGAAAACTTTGAGCTGGCCGGCAATAGATTTAATCTCTTTTACTCCCAGTTGGAGGAGAGAGCACCTATAAACTGTTTACTGTCTTTGACCCACCAAAAACTCATTGTGGGAAAGTCTTGGCCCTTTCTCTTGCAGCCTACAGAAGAGAGGGAAAAAAGCCAAAGGTGTCACTTGGGCCATGCTTTTTTTTTCCTCATTGTAGCCAGCACTCACCAAAATCAGCCAGGGGATCCAGGGAGTCAGCTCTCCAGAGGCTGGACCTATTGTCTTTTTTTTTTTTTTTGAGACAGTCTCGCTGTTTTGCCCAGGATGGAGTGTAGCGATGCGATCCTGGCTCACTGAAACCTCCACCTCCCAGATTCAAACGATTCTCCTGCTTCGGCCTCCCAAGTAACTGGGATTACAGGCACGTGCCACTACGCCCGGCTAATCTTTTTGTATTTTTAGTAGAGACGGGGTTTCACCATGTTGGCCATGCTGGTCTTGAACTCCTGACCTCAAGTGATCCGCCCACCTCGGCCTCCCAAAGTGCTGGGATTACAGGCGTGAGCCACCACGCCCGGCCTCAGCTGGTGTTTGCTTTCGTACAGTTTTCCCTCCTCAACTGGGACTGCTTATGATTCTCAACCAAGGCAGTAACACTGCATTTCTATTAAAAAGATCTGAAGCAGTTGTGGCAAAATAAGAAATTTATTACATATGATTGGCAGATACATGCTGCTGATATATTATTCTTACTGTTTGAAAAAAAGTCAAAATGAAAAATAATGTTGTTTTAATTTTAAATACCACACAATTACAGGTCCTTGAGGATCAAGGTTGGGCTCAGGGAATTACCTCGCTTTTCAGAGAAATCAGAGTGGGCAGAAGCATCTCCAAATTCTTTTTTTTCTTTTGAGACAGGGTCTCGCTCTGTCACCCAGGCTGGAGTGCAGTGGTATGATCATGGCTCACTATAGCCTCAACCTGGGCACAAATGATCCTCCCACCTAAGCCTCCTAAGTAGCTTGGACTACAGGTGTGCACTACCGCACCTGGCTAACTTTTGTATTTTTTGTAGAGATGGGGGTCTTACTACATTGTCCAGGCTGGTCTTGAACTCTGGGGCTCAGCTGATCCTCCTATCTTGGCCTCCCAAAGTGCAGGGATTACAGGTGTGAGCCACCCCGCCTGACCCAAACTTTTTTTTTTTTTGAGACGGAGTCTCGCTGTGTTGCCCAGGCTGGAGTGCAGTGGCATGATCTTGGTTCACTGCAGCCTCTGCCTCCCGGGCTCAAGCAATTCTCCTGCCTCAGCCTCCCAAATAGCTGGAATTACAGGTGCACACCACCATGCCCGGCTAATTTTTTGGATTTTTAGTAGAGACGGGGTTTCACCATGTTGGCCAGGCTGGTCTTGAACTCCTGACCTCAGGTGATCCGCCTGCCTCGGCCTCCCAATGTGCTGGGATTACAGACATGAGCCACTGTGCTCGGCCCAAACTTTTTTTTAACGTAGACTTTCAGCTGCATAACCTGGTCCCAGCCCCGTAGCTCGGAAGCCCCAGGAGGTGAGGTTCACACCCTTAGGGCTGGGACTCTCTGAGCCCTAAGGATGAGATTTTAAGTTCAGAGACGAGTTGAGGGCTTCCCTGAAGGGACCAAGGAAGTCCCTGTGGCAGAAACAATAGGAAACAGGTCAATGGTGCGGAGGGGAGGGGATGGTACAGAGGGGCCTGGAGCTGGATCGGAGGGTTTTGGTTGGGAGGAGAAGAGAGGGGAGGGCGAGAATTCTTCTCCAGGATGGGCGTTCTCCCATGCTCGCTTGTGGGTTTCCCCTCAGTAGAGTAGGGCCCCCCAAAGCAGCAGCTGCAGTAGGTAGATAAGATGGAAGGAGCTTCTTCTGGTAGTTTCTAGAACCTGAAGACAGGGCCCGTCAGGGCCTTTGATTGGACCCAGGAATTCCCAGTATGCCAGGGAGGTACAAGTGCTTGGTTGGTTAATGAGGGGTCCCAGCCAATGGTCCCAGGCCCTGGAAGGCACAGTCAGGCTGTCTTGCAAGAAGGGTAGTCCTGGACTAGGACAGACGGACTCGCACGATCACACTGGAGTTGGTCACACGGGCTCCATAGTGGCCAGCCCAGAACTGTGTGTCCTGGCCCCGGTGTTCGAAAGACACAAAGCGGACGCCCATCTTGATGTTGGAGAACACATGGGTGACCTGTAGGCAGAGGAGGGGCTCAGCTCCATTGTGCCACAGCCTCCCCTCCAAAGCTGAGGTTGGGGCCTTCTGGCAGATGGTTATTTTCCAAGGATGGCTATAAAATCTCCCATTGGGCCACATGTTCTTCTATAATCTTACAGAATCTTCCACTCCTTCATTAAAAAGTGGAATCTGGTCGGGTGCGGTATGGCTCATGCCTGTAATCCCAGCACTTTGGGAGGCCGAGGCAGGTGGCTCGCTTGAGGCCAGGAGTTCAAGACCAGTCTGGCCAACATGGTGAAACCCTGTCTCTACTAAAAATACAAAAAAAATTAGCTGGGCGTGGTGGCACGTGCCTGTAGTCCCAGCTACTCGGGAGGCTGAGGCAGAAGAATCACTTCAACCTGGCAGGCGGAGGTTGCAGTGAGCAGAGATCATGCCACTACACTCCAGCCTGGATGATGGAGCGAGACTCTGCCTCAAAAAAAAAGAAGTAGTATCTAACTCACTTCCCCATGAATCAAGGTGGGTTTGCTTGTCACCGAGAATGTGGTGAAAATGATGCTCAGTGACTTTGGCCAAGTGACTTTTTAAGGCTAGGTCAGAAAAAGCAAGGCAGCTTCTACTGTTTCTCTAGAACCCTCCTCCCTGAGCAAACACATGAGCATTCTGACTGCCTAGGAGCCGCCATGCTGTAAGGAAGCCCAAAGGAGCCCAAGAAGAGAGATCCCATGGAGAAGCTCTGAGAGTAAATGAAGAAAGAGATGTTTGGCCAGCCACCAACTGCTACACACATATCACCCACCACCCTGGCCTGCAGCTCCAGGCGTCATCAGAATGTCACTGTTTGAACGCTGAAAGACAGGAGCCAGAACCGGCCAGGTGAGCCCTCCTGAAACTACTGACTCATAGAAATCACGAGAAGTAGTCAAATGACTGTCATTGACTTTTTTTTTTTTTTAGACAGAGTCTCGCCCTGTCACCCAGGCTGGAGTGCAATGGCATGATCTTGGCTCACTGCAACTTCTGCCTCCCGGATTCAAACGATTGCCTGCCTCAGCTTCCCAAGTAGCTGGGATTACAGGCATGTGCCACCACGCCCAGCTAATTTTTGTATTTTTAGTAGAGATGGGGTTTCACCATGTTGGACAGGCTGGTCTTGAACTCCTAACCTTGTGATCCGCCTGCCTTGGCCTCCCAAAGTGCTGGGATTACAGGTGTGAGCAACTGCACCCAGCCAGACTGTCACTGATTTTAAGCCACTAAGTTTTGGGGTGATTTATTTCACAGAAATAGGCCCCCAACATCCTTTCCCCAAACCCCCATAGGAGACTCACATGAAGGCAGGCATTGTTGTTCCACTGTGGGATAGGATCAGGCACAGCAGAGAATTTATCTAGAACAGTCTGGTTGGCGTCTAGAAGTTGGACAAGGAGTCTGTACATACAGCCGCTGTCGTGTCGGGCTCCCCACCTGTGGGAGGAGGGAGGCCATGAAGTCTGGACCTGCCACCCCATCTCTTTGGGTGTCTGCCTACCTTGTCCTGCCTTGTCCAAATGCCCTTCCCGTGTGTGCAAATCCAGTTCCTCTAAAGGGACTCCTGGGAGGTGATCTCTGGACCCTTCGAATGTTGCGTCAGACAGGGGTGTCTTTGATGGGGACCCAGGTGGTACTGGATAATCTACCAATATGATTTAGGGCAGGGGCCAGCCACACTCATATAAATAGTCTCAGTGGGGAGTCTTCGGAAAGACCCACGATGTGACTTTCGGTGGGGGCTGGGAGTCGGGGAACATCAGTTGACCTGGAGGCTGAGATTAAACACGTGGGCAATCATCAATCCATCAGGCCTATGTGATGAACCCAAGAAACACTCTGGACACCGAGGCTCAAGTGAACTCCCTTGGTCAACAAAATTCCATGCATCTTGTCACACATCAGCGCCAGCATGGTAACATGTCCTGATGCCATGGGAGAAGGACAACACAAGCTCTGTGTTTGATCTCTTCCCTGGATGCTGCTCTATGCCCTCCTTTTCTTGGCTGATTTTAATCTGTATCTTTTCCCTGTAATAAGCCAGAAGTATGTAGTAGCTTTCTGTGAGTTCATCCAATGAATTATTGAATTGTGAAGGTGGTTTTAGAAGTCCTCCAAACTTATAGTTGGTAAAGATGTAGAGATGGGGTTTTGCCATGTGACCCAGGCTGGTCTTGAACTCCTGGACTCAGGTGAGCCTCCTGCCTCCACCTCCCAAAGTGTTGGGATTATAGGCGTGAGCCACCATGCCCAGCCAGATTTTGTTTTTAATTATTACTCATCAAACTACATAACATATTTGTGTTGTTGTGACATATTGTGTCAGAAGTGAGGATGGTCTTAGGGATTCCATCCCCGAACTTTGTAGCGAGCTCTAAACTTCTCACAAATATTGATGCCTATCCAGGCGAGGTGGCTCACGCCTGTAATCCCAACACTTTGGGAGGCTGAGGTGGGTGGATCACTTGAGGTTAGGAGTTCAAGACCAGCCTGGCCAACATGGTGAATCCTTGTCTCTACTAAAAATATAAATATTAGCCAGGCTTGGTGGCAGGTGCCTGTAATCCCAGCTATGAGGCAGGAGAATCGCCGGAACCCAGGAGGCAGAGGTTGCAGTGAGCTGAGATCGCGCCATTGCACTCCAGCCTGGGCGATAGAGGGAGACCCTGTCTCAAAAACAAAAAACAAACAAATATTGGTACCTGGCTCTCACCCTCAGATGCTCAGATTTAATTGGTATGAATGGTGCCTGGGCATTTTATGTGTTAAAAGCCACCTTTATGATGTGCAGCAAAATTTGGAAGCCACTGATTATCACAATCAAATAGTACCCCACTGATCAAAACAACACAAATATGTTACATAGTTTGATAAGTAATAATAAAAAATAAAATCTGGCCAGCCGTGGTGGCTCACACCTGTAATCCCAGCACTTTGGGAGGCAGAGGTGGAAGGATTGCTTGAATCCAGGAGTTCAAGATCAGCCAGGATGACATGGCAAAACCCCATCTCTACAGAAAATATGGCTGGGCGTGGTGGCTCACACCTGTAATCCCAGGACTTTGGGAGGCAGAGGCGGGCAGATCACCTGAGGTCAGGAGTTCGAGGCCGGCCTGGCCAACATGGCAAAACCCCGTCTCTACTAAAAATACAAAAATTAGCCAGGCGTGGTGGTACACACCTGCAATCCAAGCTACTGGGGAGGCTGAGGCAGGAGAATCACTTGAATCCAGGAGGCAGAGGTTACAGTGAGCTGAGATTGTGCCATTGCACTCCAGCCTGGGTGACAAGTGAAACTTTGTCTCAAAAAAACAAAAAATTCAAGAATTAGCCAGGCATGTGAAATTAGCCAGTATGCACCTGTAGTCCTAGTTACTCAGGAGGCTGCGGTGGGAGGATTGCTTGAGGCCAGGTGGTGGAGACTGCAGTGAGCCGAGATGATGCCATTGCACTCCAGCCTGGGTAAAAGAGCAAGACTCTGTCTCCAAAAAAAGAAAAAAAAATCTTATTGGAGATGTATCTCTTAATGAGATGGAGTTGGGGAATAGGGTTATGGTGCCTTGATTAAGAGTGAATTTGCTGGCCAGGCACAGTGGCTTATGTCTGTAATCCCGGCACTTTAATAGGCCGAGGTGGGCAGATCACCTGAGGTCAGCAGTTCAAGGCCACCCTGGGCAACATGGTGAAACCCCATCTCTACTAAAAATACAAAAATTAGCCAGGTGTGGTGGTGCACACCTGTAATCCCAGCTACTCGGGAGGCTGAGGCAGGAGAATCACTTGAACCTGGGAGGCAGAGGTTGCAGTGAGCTGAGATTGCACCATTGCACTCTAGCCTGGGCCACCGAGTGAGACTCTGTCTCAAAAAAAACAAAAACAAAAACAAAAAAGTGAATTTGCTAAGGCCCCAAATTTCCAATGGCCACTTTGCCTGGCTCCCCAGTAGTCCTTACATCTGGGGACCACACCTTAGTGAGGGGCTTTTTTCCTATAAAACTAGAGAAGGGGGACACTGAGAAAGAGATTGGGGAAGGAGAATCATATGATACTTCCCACACAGATGTAACCTATAGCAGATTAATTGTGTAATAGGGGACTCATGGCTGTAGTGGACCTGGAATTTGACTCCCATAAAACCATCTGGGTCATATGCCCCCTGGAAAGTCTTCATGCACCCCAATTTCAAGACCATCACTACAGAGGACAAGCTCTAGAGTCTGACTCTGGGCTTTATGCCAGGTTCTGCCAAGCCCAGGCTGTGTGACCAGACCAGGGCAAGTCATTTCCCCTTTCTTTTTTTTTTTTTTTTTTGATGGAGTCTCGCTCTGTTGCCCAGGCTGGAGTGCAGTGGCGCCATCTCAGCTCACTGCAACCTCCACTTCCCAGGTTCAAGCGATTCTCCTGCCTTGGCCTCCTGAGCAGCTGGGACTACAGACACGTACCACCACGCCCAGCTAATTTTTTGTATTTTTAGTAGAGATGGGTTTTGCCATGTTGGCCAGGCTGGTCTCGAACTCCTGACCTCAAGAGATCTGCCCACCTCGGCCTCCCAGAGGCGTGAGCCACCGCGCCCAGCCTGCCATCTCCCCTTTCCCAACCTCTCAATTTCCTGCGAAGCTCTGAATGATCTGAGGGCTTGAAATACACCTTCCCACAGGATCAAGGTTCAAAAAAGGTGCTCACATAAAGTACTTGCTATGTGCTTGCCATATAATAATTGTCTTTGCAAGAGCCCTATCTTGTAAACAGGGGAAACAGAGGTATGCTGTGACTTGCCCAAGGCTACAAAGCCGCAGAGCTAGGGTTTGAATCTGGGATGTCTGGCTCCAGAACCTAAGCTCTTGGCCAACTATGCTGTTTTCTCCTCCTAAGGCGAGGAACATCTCATTCATTCACAGACAAGACTGAGCTGGGCCAAAGGTCTCTGTACTGGATCTCATCTTCTGTTTTCCAATCCACATCCTTCTGGGCATGAGCAGAAGCTGTGTACTCTGCTAATTACTAGAACTGTGAGTGTGTTTGTCACTTCACCTCTCTGAACTTCAGTTTCTTTTCTTTTTTCTGGGACTGAGTCTCACTCTGTCGTCCAGGCTGGAGTGCAGTGGTACAACCTCTGCTTCCTGGGTTCAACTGATTCTCCTGCCTCAGCCTCCCAAGTATGTGGGACTACAGGTGCGCACTACCAGGCCCGGCTAATTTTTTTTTTTTTTTTTTTTGTATTTTTAGTAGAGACGAGGTTTTGCCATGCTGGCTGGGCTGGTCTCGAACTCCTGACCTCAAGTGATCTGCCTGCCTCGACCCCCCAAAGTGCTGAGATTATAGGTGTGAGCCACCATGGCCGGCCTAAACTTCAGATTTTTTATCTGTAAGGAGGGGTTAGAAGGCCTAAATTAAGTCACCCATAAAAAGGTCATGTCACATGCAGTCAGTGCTTAGCAAGGGGCTATTTTAATCGTCACACTCACCAGTCAGAGACACAAATCTCAATCCTGCCACTATCCAGCAGTTCTGGCCACAGACCCTCCTCCTCTAGGTCCAAGACCTGCTTCTTCCAACACCAGCTGGGAATGCAGGAGACAGGGTAATGAGAACAGGCAGGCCTTTCTCAACAAGGGGCCGAACCTTTGGATAGCAGGGGCATTCACCTGAATGAAGTCACGAAGCACGTCTGAGAAGGGGCCCCAGGCACGGCTGTCCTGTTTTCCTCCACCACCCAGCCGTCCCCACCGTGCTGCACCATCCACTTTCGGAGGCCTTCTGTGAAATAAAAAAGGCTTGTGCCCAAGTTCCAGTCGCCCGCCTGTTGGTTCCTAGTGAGACCCCGCCCCTAGCCCCTCCCACGTGCTCACAGTGCAGCTCACTCTCCTGACCCTTCCCACCGAGGCCCCGCCCCCTTCCCCTCCCACCGGCTCAGGGCAAAGCCCCGCTCCTCTGGCCCTTCTCACTGATGTGCAGCAAAGCCCTGATCCTCTAGCCCCTCTCTCTGGCTCCCAGAACTGCCCCACTCCCACCCATCCCACAGGCAACCGGTGAAGCCCTGCCCAGCCAGCCCTGCGTGCCAATGCTGCCTCGTCCCTCCGACACCTCACACCGGCTCCCAATGCTGCCCCGCCCCTCCGGCACCTGCCCCCGCCTCGCAATGCTGCCCCGCCCCTCCGACTCCTCCCACCGGCTCCCAATGCTGCCCCGCCCCTCCGACTCCTCCCACCGGTCCCTCCCCGCCCCTCCGACTCCTCCCACCGGTCCCTCTGCGGCCCCGCCCCTCCGGTCCCTCTACGGCTCCACTGTGGCCCAGCATCCTGGACTTCCTCTTCCGAGATCCCACCTTGGCCGCAGGGGTTGCGAATAAGGTTGCGTCCGATGGGTCTGCGCGCGCAGAAGCGGCCCAGGGGGCAAGGCCTGGCGTTACGGGCGGGAGACTGGCAGCTGCGGGCGAGGTGCAGCAGCGCGCGGCCGGTGGCGCCGTGGTCGCGGGCCAGGATCAGCAGCCACAGGGCCTGGCCGTCCACCACGGCTCGCCAGCCCCGGCACACTTGGCGGCAGCGCCCGAGCAGCGTGCGCGGGGGGACGTGGCTCAGCACCACCAGAAGCAGCTCCGGGGGTAGTTGGCTCAGGTCCAGCGCCTCTTCGGGTTCCGGCTCCGGCGCGGGGACCCGGGCGGCCCGGCCCCTGGAGACCGAGGCGCCCATGGTCCCCCCGCCAGGCCCAGCTGTGGCTGCGGGAGAGGAAGGTTCAAGGCGTCAGGGACCAGCAGCCTCCGCGGCGCGCAGCCTCTGCCTACCCTGATTCTGCCAGCCGCACCCCTATCTTCACCATCCCTAGGCCCCGTCCCCAAGTTCCCATCCCCCAGCCCGTCCTTGATAGCCCCGATATCCCGGAGACCCCGCGGTCTGTGTGTATGCCCCGAATTGCATGCAATCAGCCCCCCTCGGCGGCCCCACCGACACCCCACCCCAAGTCCTACCCCGGGGCCTGGCGGCGCTCCTCGCCGGGATGCCCTAGCTGTGCCGCAAGCTCCCCACGCCCCTCTTCGTCCTTTTTACTCGCCGGCCCCTCCCCTCTTACTAGCCAGCCCCTCCCACCTACTCCCTCCCCCTCTCCAGACCCAACCTGCGTCCCGCGAGGGGGCCAGGTGCAGCCAGGAGCCAGAGTCTGCCGCTCACAGCCGGCCCCTTGAAATGTCCCTAATTCGTTAGTGGCAATGAGGCGTCTGGCTCTGAGCAACCATTGTTTTTTTGGTCAGGCTTCTGAGTGGGAGGCCTCATATCCCTTAACGTGTTAAAAAATTTCCATCACCTTTGAGGTTGGGCATGGTTATCTTCATTTCACAGGAGAAAACAGGCTCCCGCTGCTAAAAATTAATGCTGCAACCAATAGTAACACCAGCCAACTTTTATGGACGGTTTTACTGCCAGCCAGGTGGCAACCCCATGAAGTAGGTGCTGTTATGCCCTTTACTTCACAGGTGAAAAAACTGAGACTAGCAGAGGCCAAGTGACTTGTCTATGATCACCAGCTACTAGGGATTTGAATCCAGCCAGCCTAGCTCCGGAATTCCTCATTTTAACCTCTAGATCAGCTCTATCCAATAAAAATACAATTGTGGCTGGGTGCGGTGACTGATGCCTGTAATCCCAGCACTTTGGGAGGCCAAGGCAGGCGGATCGCTTGAGGTCAGAAGTTCGAGACCAGCCTGGCCAACATGGTGAAACCCCGTCTCTACTAAAAACACAAAAATTAACTGGGCTTGGTAGCACGCGCCTGTAATCCCAGCTAATTTGGAGGCTCAGGCAGGAGAATAGCTTGAATCCGGGAGGGGGAGGTTGCAGTGAGCAGAGATTGCACCGCTGCACTCCAGCCTTTGCAAAAGAGTGAGTGAGACTCCGTCTCAAAAAACAAACAGAAAAAAACAATTCTGAAAGGTGATCATGTGAATTGGTTCCTTCTTGTCATATCCAACTAAAACAAAGTTGAGAGGGCAGGGGGTAAAAACACTTAGGGCAGATACCATTGCTCCAAGAATGTGATTCTCTGCAAGCCTGGCTGTTAGAACTGCGTGTTGTAACCTGGAAGCAGTCTAACTGGTACTGAAAAAACCTGCTGTGACTCTAAGACTAGTTTTTCCCTCTGCTGTCACTTACCAGTCAGAACTTGCCAGCTCCCCCAAAACGTTGCTAGTGTCAATGAACTTTCTTGCAAAACAATACCTAACATTTCTGTTTCTTATAAAAACCTGTAACCTCTTTGTTCTTTGAAAGTACTGAAGACCACCTGGTCTGTGTGGATGCCTCGAATGTCAATTTTTGCTTCCCAAATAAAATATTTTATTATTTTTTGAGACAGAGTCTCGCTCTGTCGCCTAGGCTGGAGGGCAGTGATGCAATTTCGTCTCACTGCAACCTCCGCCTCATGGGTTCAAGCGATTCTGCCTCAGCCTCCCGAGTAGCTGGGATTACAGGCGCCCGCCGCCATGCCCAGCTAATTTTTGTAGTTTTAGTAAAGATGGGGTTTCACCATGTTGGCCGGGATGGTCTCAAACTCCTGACCTCAGGTGATCTGCCCGTCTTGCTGTTGCCCAGGCTGGTCTCGAACTCCTGAGCTCAAGTAGTCCTCTTGCCTCCACCTCCCGAAGTGCTGGGATTACAGGCATGAGCCACTGTGCCCACTAAAACTAATATATTAGTTTTAATGTAATGTGTAAGCAGTGGGAATCTTGTTGATAATGAGATACGATGACTCAAGTATTTGACTTTTTTAAACACTTTTTTCAGTTTGTCACCCAGGCTGGAGTGCAATGGCTTGATCTTGAACTCCTGACCTCAGGTGATCCTCCCGCCTTGGCCTCCCAAAGTGCTGGGATTACAGGCATGAACCACTGCACCTGGCCTGATTTTTTTTTTAACAGTTAAAAGGTTTAAAAAGTTTGAGTAGGTTGGCCAGGCACTGTGGCTCACGCCTGTAATCCCAGCAATTTTGGAGGCCGAGGCAGGCAGATCACTTGAGGTCAGGAGTTCGAGACCAGCCTGGCCAACGTGGTGAAACCCCGTCTCTGCTTAAAATAAAAAATTAGCTGGGTGTGGTGGCATGCACCTATAGTCCCAGCTACTCAGGAGGCTGAGGCAGGAGAATCACTCAAACCTGGGAGGCAGAGGTTGGAGTAAGTTGAGATTGAGCCACTGCACTCTAGCCTGGGCAACAGAGCAAGACTCCATCTCAAAAAAAAAAAAAAAATCCAAGTAGGTCAAAAGGGCAGATACTGAAAAGTCAGTGTCCTTTTCCAGTCCCCGGTTCTCTCCCAAGGGCAAGACTCTTGCTCTCCACCCCCAAAGACATCACACCCAGACAGACTTTCAACGGTCCCTCTGAGGGCTGCTACCTGAGGGACTTTATCTGCAAATAAGATGACCTTTGTTCTCAGTGCAGTTCCACCCCTCACCCTACCTTAGCTTGTCACCACCATGGTCCAGAAGCCTCCTAGCCCCTGTCTATTTCTGTATCTCAAAATGCTATTTAAGTTTTAACCATCTGGCCCTTCTTTGAGTCTCATACTTTGTGGGGTTTCTCTGTGTGTGCACATAATGGATTTGTGTGCCTTTTCTCTGGTTAATTTGTCTACTGTCAAGTTTATTTCAGAGACTCAAATTATCAAGCCTTCAGAGACGGTGGATGGAAAGTTTCACTTGTCCCTTCACTTGTTTAAAATTTTATAAAGTTCTTTTGAGATGAGGTCTCACTCTGTCACCCAGTTTGGAGTGCAGTGGTGTGATCCTGGCTCACTGCAGACTTGACCTCCCAGGCTCAAGCCATCCTCCCACCTCAGCCTCTCAAAGTGCTGGGATTGCAGGTATGAGTCAGGTTACTGCAGCCTTGACCTCCCAGCCTCAAGTGATCCTCCCATCTCAGCCTCTCAAATAGATGGGATTATAGGCACAGCTATAATCCCACCATGTCTGGGTAATTAAAAAATTTTTTTTGCAGAGATGGGGTCTTGCTACAATGTCCAGACTCACCTCAAACTCTTGGCCTCAAGTGATCCTCCTGCCTTGGTCTCCCAAAGTGCTGGGATTACAGGTGTGAGCCATCACACTGGCCTTGTCCCTATACTTTATAGACAGAAAAGGGCTGAGGAAAGCAGAAACAGAGAACAAAAAAACGGATTGGCACTTTCAAAATTACCTTCTTTGTAATGGATAAAGCAGAGTTGTTCTTCAGTTCAGCAAACCAGGAAATCTCTTAATTTAGGAGGGCCAGCTGTGGGTTCTATGGAGCTGTTGCTTCAGAGACTCCACACAGAGGGGGAAATGTTCTAGAGACACACCAAACCCCCTGGGGATTCCAAATCATCAGGTCCACATTTGTAACAAACTCCCAGAAGATGCCAAAGCTGATGCTCCCAGGATGAAGCATTGAGTAGCTGAATCTTACAGGAATCATGCCAAACATCCCTTGCATGTTGATACACACACATATATATATATATTTTTTTGAGATGGAGTCTCGTTCTGTTGCCCAGGCTGGAGTGCAGTGGCACGATCTTGGCTCACTGCAACCTCTGCCTCCTGGGTTCAAGTGATTCTCCTGCCTCAGCCTCCCGAGTAGCTGGGATTACAGGCACACGCCACCAGGCCCTGCTAACTTAAATTTCTCTCCTTTTATTTCCCCTTTACCTTATGGTTAGGGCATTTTGGAGCTAGGTTTTATTATCTAAGTGTTTCATTTCAAGGTAATAAAGAAATTATTTGCTATACATCGGGGGCATTGGCTCTGATGAGGTTGAGCAACGCTGATGCAAAGCAAGAGGTGAGTGGGGGCTGCAATCTTCTCTCTCTGCTAGGGGTGTGGGTGGGAAGTTGGGGAAAGTCCTGCTGGTCCAGTTTGCAGAAGTAGAAATGTCATGGACCTCCGGGAACATAGAAGTGGGCTGCACAAATAATTCCAAGGGTGTGAGAGTTTCCACCAGTGTGGCTTTCTGGACTACAGCTCTCCTTGGAGGCCATTGTTAATAGGATTAGAGTGAGGTAGGAGGCGGGACTCAACTCCAGAGGCGGGGCTTGGACACCAGATCAGACTGAGAACTTGGTAGAACAGGGCGGTGGAGGACAGCAGGAGGGTGGGAGGGTGGGAAGCAGTTTTATTATTTTATTTATTTATTTATTTATTTATTTATTTATTTATTTGAGATGGAGTCTCGCTCTGTTGCCGGGCTGGAGTGCAGTGGCGTGATCTCGGCTCACTGCAACCTCCGCCTCCCAGGTTCAAGCGATTCTCCTGCCTCAGCCTCCCGATTAGCTGGGACTACAGTCATGTGCCACCACGCCCGGCTAATTTTTTGTGTTTTTAGTAGAGACTGGGTTTCACCGTTTTAGCCAGGATGGTCTCCATCTCCTGACCTCGCAATTCACCCGCCTCAGCCTCCCAAAGTGCTGGGATTACAGGCGTGAGCCATGGCGCCCGGCCAGCTTTCTTTATTATTATTATTATTTTTATTTTTATTTTTTATTTATTTATTTATTTTTTTTTTGAGACGGAGTCTTGCTCTGTCGGCCAGGCTGGAGTGCAGTGGTGCAAGCTCAGCTCACTCCAACCTCTGCCTCCCGGGTTCAAGCGATTCTCCTGCCTCAGCCTCCTGAGTAGCTGGGATTACAGGCACACCCCACCACACCTGGCTAATTTTGTATTTTTAGTAGAGACGGGGTTTTACCATATTGGCCAGGCTGGTCTCAGACTCCAGACCTCAGGTGATCCACTCACCTGGGCCTCCCAAAGTGCTGGGATTACAGGTGTGAGCCACCACGCTCAGCCGGAAGCAGCTTTCTATGAGACAGGCTCACCAGTGTGCCATGTCAATTTACCATCGCCATGGCAACACCACGAGTTACTGCCCCTTTCCATCGCAATGAGCCAATGATTACTCCTCCTTCCCTAGAAATTTCTGCATGAACCGCCCCTTAATCTGCATGCAAAATTAAAAGTGGGTATAAATACGACTGCGGAACTGCCCTGGGCTGCTACTGCCTGCCTATGAATAGCCCTGCTCTGCAGTAGCGGCCACCGAGCTGTGACACTGCCACTTCAATAAAGCTGTTTCTTCTACCTCTGGATTGCCCTTGAATTCTTTCCTGGGTAGGCCAGGCATAGTGGCTCACGCCTTATTCCCAGCACTTTGGAAGGCTGAAGGGGAGGTGGATCATTTGAGGTCAGGAGTTCGAGACCAGCCTGGCCAACATGGCGAAACCCTGTTTCTACTAAAAATAGAAAAATTAGCTGGGCATGGTGGCACACATCTGTGATCCCAGCTACTGGGGAGGCTGAGGCAGGAGGACTGCTTGAGCCCAGGAGGCGGAGGTTGCAGTGGGTGGAGATCAGGCTGCTGCACTCCAGCCTGGGCAACAAAGTGAGACTCTGTCTCAAAAGAAATAACAATAATAAATAAAATAAAATAAAATAAAATAATAAAATAAAATAAAATAAAGCAGCATTGCCTTATTGTAAATCCAAGCTTACTAAGCAACTAGCCTCAGTGTAAACACTGGGGAAAGTACAATTCTGAGATGATAGGACATTTAGATATGAAGTACCAGAAGACATCCTACGTGTATATATAATCTGTATTTTGGCTGGGCATGGTGGCTCATGCCTGTAATCTCAGCACTTTGGGAGGTGGAGGCAGGTGGATCGCTGGAAGCCAGGAGTTGTCAAGATCAGCCTGGCAAACATGGCAAAAACCTGTCTCTACTAAAAACACAAAAATTAGCTGGGCATGGTGGCACGCACCTGTAATCCCAACTACTTGGGAGGCTGAGGCAGGAGAATCGCTTGAACCCCGGAGGCAGAGGTTGCAGTGAGCCGAGATCACGCCACTGCACTCCAGCCTGGGTGACAGAGCGAGACTCTGTCTCGAAAAAAGAAAGTTGATACATGGACCCATCTACCTGGCTCCACGCTAAGAGATGGTCATGGACCATTGATGACCCAGTGTCCTGAATGTGTCCTGTGCCCAGATATGTCCAGAATCTTCGTGGCAGCATTCTGGTGGCCACCAGGGGGCGCCATGCGCTTGCCAGGCAGCAGTCCAGGAACTGGGGTCCAGCCACAGGGCCCCAGGACCATGCCATAGGGCAAGAGTCCTAGAGTTCCTGGTAGTTTCCAGCTGAACCTATGCACACAGGGGCGGTGGTGGAGGTGGCACTAGATCTCTGCAGAGCACCCTAAAGGGGAGAAACGGGACAATCCCATACAGGTCCTGGTCTGAACTGGGCGTACCCTGCCCTGAGAGCACTGTGGCTTGGCTGGCCCTAGCTGCTGGAGAGGGACTTACAGGAAAGTGCCACACAGTGCAGGACTCCCACTTGCCTGGTCCAAGGATGCTCCTGGTGGGTGTGGGAGAAACAGCAAAGTCCAGCATTTCCAGACTTGGATTTCTCCAAGATTTCCAGTCACATTGCCATTTACTGGGAAGGGGAATGGGGCAGGATTGGGGGAAGGAATAGGAAAATCAGGGCTTAATTTTGGGGAAACTGAGGCTCAGAAAAGCCTACAGGCACCGAGCAAGGATGTGAAACCATTTCCCTCGTAACCCCCGGGCGACACCGCCTGCCCCAGTTCCACATGAGGTTGTAAAGCGTTCATGATGCTAAACATTTTCACAAATGACTTCATTTAGTCTCATCAACAATGAGCATTTTGATCCCATTTAGGGGGAACAAAGGGAGGCTCAGAAAGACCTTGCCGAGGCCTTACATGGAGCAGGTGGCAGATTTTAGTGTGCTCTGAGTCCAGGCCCACTTTAGGCTCACAGAACCACCTCAACCCCTTTCGGCCCCAGGCCGGGCTTTTCTAAGCCTCCCTCTACCCACTTCCCTCCTCCTTCCAGGAGTCAGGGTACTAGGGGGCTTCCTGCCTGCGCCCAAGGGTCCATAGGGCCTCATTCCCATCCATTCCTGCCTCTGTGCTTTGCCTTAACCCAGCTGGCCACAGCCCCACCTGGCCCAGGTGCCGCCAGCCCTGCTTGGTCCCCATACAAAGGCCTGTGGGAGAGGCTGGGAAATTGCCATCCACCTGGGGACAGTGGGAAACAGTCATCGTCAGCCTGTCCACACCCAGGACACCGTGCTGCATCCTGGCTCACAATCAGGAACCAGAAGGCAGCACGGCCCCCACAGGGCTGGCACGGGCAGCCTCATTGTGGCCTGTGCCCTGGGCAGTACCAGGCGGCTCCATCTGCGGTGCCCAGGCTGAGTCCATCTCTGACGCCCACCCCCAACCTCTCAGCAAACCAAGGCAGCTCCAGCTGCACAAAACCTGCACAGCACCTACCCTTTCTCGCCCAACCATGGCCACCACCCTGGGCCCGTCCACCCCTGTCTCCATTTGGACCATCACTCCCATTCACAGACTCCCTGCTCCTCCCCACCCCACTCTCGCAATCTGTTCCACAGCCACAGGGAGACTGTGAACACCTGTGTCACTCCTCTTCCCAGAACCCTCCCGGGGTGCCATCCTGCCCCGAGTAAAGGGCAAAGTCCTCCCCCACGGCCCACCAGGCCTCACATGATCTGCCCCGCCCGCTCTGACTCTGTGGCCACCCACAGCCTCCTTGCTCACCCAGCCCGGCCACTGCTTATTATTCTGTTCCCACCACTGGGCCTTTGCTTGGCTGTCCCTCCCCGTGGGTCACTCCCTACCCTCCTTCCAATGTTTGCTCAAATCTTGCCCTCCCAGCCAGGCTTCTCCTGACCACTGCCTTTAATACTTTAACTACCCTGCCTTTTCTTGAACTCCTCATTTTTTATTTTTGTTTTTTGAGACAGGATCTAGCTCTGTTGCCCAGGCTGGAGTGCAGTGGCGTGATCATGGCTCACTGCAACCTTGAACTCCTAGGCTCAAGTGATTCCTCCTGTTTCAACCTCCCAAGTAGCTGGGACTATAGGTGCATACCCAGCACCTATAATTGTAATTTTTTTATAGAGATGGGGTTTCACTGTGTTGCCCAGTCTGGTCTCAAACTCCTGGGCTCAAGTGATGCTCCCACCTCAGTCTCCCAAAGTGCTGGGATTGCAGGTGTGAGCCACCACACCTGGCCACCACCCTGCCCTTTTTACCCCCTTTGCCTATTCTGATTTTCTCGGAAACCTTCCATAGACTTCACAGCTTCCTCTCACCATCCCACTCATCCAGCCACTGGCCACGGCCACCTTCCCTGTTACTGTGACTTGTCAACTGTACACAGGCTCCAGGAGGGCTGGTCAGCTCAGCCTCTCTGCTGGAGTCCTTTATTAGTTTCCCATTGCTGCTGTAACGAATTATCACAAACTTGGTGGCTTCAAACACAGACATTTATTCTCTTGCTGCTCTGGAGGTCAGAGTCTAAAATCAGTTTCACTGGACAGGAGTCAAAGGAGCGACAGGACTGCCTGCCTTCTGGAGGCTCGGGGGAGCCATTCATTGCCTCTCCTGGCTTCTGGAGGCTGCCAGCATTCCTTGGCTTGTGGCTGCATCACTCCAATCTCTGCCTCTGGAGTGATTTTGCCTTCTCCTCTTCTGTGTGCAACCTCCTTCTGCCTCTAATTTATAAGGACACTTGTGCCAGCATATATGGTTTACCAGGTAGTCCAGGATAATCTCATCTCAAAATCATTAACTTGGCTGGGCACGGGGGCTCATACCTGTAATCCCAGCACTTTGGTAGGCCGAGGCGGGTGGATCACCTGAGGTCAGGAGTTCGAGACCAGCCTGGCCAACATGGCGAATCCCCGTTTCGACTAAAAATACCAAAATCAGCCAGGTGTGGTGGTGCACGCCTGTAATCCCAGCTACTTGGGAGGCTGAGGCAGGAGAATTGCTGGAACCTGGGAGGCGGAGGTTGCTGTGAGCTAAGATTGCACCACTGCACTCCATCCTGGGCAACAGAGCGAGACTCCATCTCCAAAAACAAACAAACAAACAAAAAAACCCATTAACTTACTCACATCTGCAAAGACCCTTCTTTTGTATAACATACATTTATAGGTTCCAGGGATTGGGTTCCTGTCTTAGTCTGTTCAGGCTGCTAGAACAAAATACCATAAACTGGGAGGTTTAAACTCAACAGAAGTTTATTTCTCACAGTTGTAAAGCCTGGGACATTCAAGATCAAGGTGCTGGCAGATTCGATGTCTGATAAGGGCCCCGCTTCCTCATAGAGGGGGTCTTCTCCCTGTGTTCTCACAGAGTGGAAGAGGCAAGGGCTCTCTCTGTGGCCTGTTTTATAAGGGCACTAATCCTATTCACGTGGACTTTGCCCTCTTGACCCAATCACCTCCCACAGGTCCCACCTCCTTATACCATCACCTTGGGGGTTGGGATTTCCATATATGAATTTTGTTTTTTTTTTTCTAGAGACAGGGTCTCTCTCTGTTGCCGAGGCTGGAGTCACAGATCACTGCAGCCTCGACCTCCCAGGCTCAAGTGATCTTCCCACCACAGCCTCCCAAGTATCTGGGACTTCAGGTGCATCCCACCATGCCTGGCTAATTTTTTTGTAGAGATAGGGATCTTACTATGTTAGCCAGGCTGACCTTGAATTCCTGGGCTCAGGCGATCCTCCTGCCTTGCCCTCCCAAGGTGCTGGGATTACAGGCGTGAGTCACTGCTCCTGGCCTCAGTATGTGAATTTCAGAGGGGATACAAACATTGAGACCATCACAGACCTGAATATATTTGGGGGTCGTTATTCAGCCTACTGATAATCAGGTCCTGACTGATGGTGGTTCCAGGAGAACAGAGCCTTAGGGAAGTACGTCTGCAGCCGGTTCTCTAATCTACAGGGCTTAAGAGCATCATCAACCCTGTTGCCATGGTTAAGGGGCACTGGTAGTTCACAACATGCAGAGACAAAATGGTGACTTATATTGTCACCTGTGGTCACCTGTCATTTACAGGGTCAGGTCCATTCTGCACTGGTCTCCCTGTTGAGCAAGGATGGTGGCCATTGTCAGTCCAGGCTGCCCACTTCCTTGTTCTTTTTTTTTTTTTTTTTTTGACGGAATCTCTCTCTGTCACCCAGGCTGGAGTGCAGTGGCACGATCTCTGCTCACTGTAACCTCCGCCTCCCAGGTTCAAGTGATTCTCCTGCCTCAGCTTCCTGAGTAGCTGGGATTACAGGCGCCCGCCATCACGCCCAGCTAATTTTTGTATTTTTAGTAGAGATGGGGTTTCACTATGCTTTCCAGGCTGGTCTCGAACTCCTGACCTCAGGTGATCCGCCCGCCTTGGCCTCCCAAAGTTCTGGGATTACAGGCATGAGCCACTGTTCCTGGCTGCTTGTTCTTATTCCTTTTTTTTTTTTTTTTTTTGAGACAAGGTCTCGCTCTGTCACTCAGACTGGAGTACAGTGGCATGATCATGGCTCACTGCAGCTTCGACCTCTTGGGCCCAAGCAATCCTTCTGCCTCAGCCTCCTGAGTAGCTGGGAACACAGGTGCACGCCACCACCCCCGGGTAGGTTTTTCCAATTTTTTTTTTTTTTTAAGATTGAGTCTCACTCTGTTGCCCAGGCTGGAGTGCAGTGGCACGATCTTGGCTCACTGACTGCAACCTCTGCCCCACCGGGTTCAAGTGATTCTCCTGCCTCAGCCTCCCGAGTAGCTGGCATTACATGCACATGCCACCACGTCCAGCTAATTTTTTGTATTTTTAGTAAAGACAAGTTTTCATCATGTTGGCCAGGTTGGTCTTTAACTCCTGACCTCAGGTGATCTTCCCACCTTGGCCTCCCAAAGTGCTGAGATTATGGGCGTGAGCTTCCACGCCTGGCCGATTTTTACAAAATTATTATTATTATTTTGTAGAGACGGGGTCTTTCTATTTTGCCCAGGTTGGTCCTGAACTCCTGGCCTCAAGCCATCCTCCCACCTCAGCCTCCCAGAGTGCTGGGATTACAGGCATGAGCCACCATGCCCAGCCAACAAGGGGAGTCTTAAGTACAGAGCAAAGTCTCCTGGTAGCTCACCAGCCAGATGGTGGACTGGTATTGGGGAGTCCACCCCAGTGGGGACTCACTGAGGCAGACCAGTATGTGGGAAAACCATGGACATGACCCCCAGATCTGAGAGCAGTGGACACTGGGGAAGACTCTCTACTCCCACTCAACCCTTTCTCCAGTAAGGACCCAAGAGGGCAGAGGCCTAACCCAGCCCCTGGCGTTCATCCTGATTCATCCAATGAGTCTAATCTTCTGTGGCGTGATTGGTTCAGGAATGGGCATCCAACCTAGTTCTGGCCAATGGGATGCAAGGGGAGGGGGATATTCTGAAAAAGTGTAGAAAAAAGAGGATCACAGATCTAAGGTTTATAGTAAGAGTTTGTGGTTTCCCAGAATGACATGGAAGAAGGAATGAGGGAGGACACCTACAAGCTGGATGATGGCTACACCCTAAGCCTTCAGAGGCGTGGACTGAAAGCCACAAGAGAAGGAAGTAAAAGATCAGATAATGATTTCCTTTAGGAATGTAAGTCATGAGGCCAGCTGACCATGGTGAAATCTTATATTGGGAAATAGTGTGGGCTGTTGACTTGACAATGGAGCCATAGGTTAGCCGCCATTTTGCAGAGCTATCTGTGAAGGTGCTGATGACACTCTTGAAAGGATCCCAGTACTGGTCCAAGGTGAAGAAGACACAGGAATCCATCATGTGGTGAGATTCTAACTTCATCCCTAACTGGCGGTCTACATTACGTGTAGATCTGTTTACTAAGGCAGTTGATCTCTTCTTTGATGTGTCTTTGAAAGGGGTTTTCTCGTTCCTCATGTTACCAAATAAAGGAGGTGTTTTATTGCACTCTCCAGGAAAGACAAGTGGAGGAAGAACAGCTGCAGTTTGTCTCTGTCCCTCATACCTTCCCTGGGGGTGGCGGTGGGGGAGGACCCATGGTTTAGTGGAACTTATTCTTGTGCCTATAAACCAGCTAGAGAGGAGCCTCCATTATTTATTTATTTATTTATTTATTTATTTATTTATTTATTTATTTAGAGATGGAATCTTGCTCTGTCACCCAGGCTGGAGTGCAGTGGTGCAATCTTGGCTCACTGCAGCCTCAGCCTCCTGGGCTCAAGTAATCCTCCCACCTCAGCCTCCCAAGTAGCTTGGACTACAGGCGCATGCCACAGTGCCCAGATAATTAAAAAAAATTTTTTTTTTGTAGTGATGGGGTCTTGCTATGTTGCTCAGGCTGGTCGTCTTGAACTCCTGGCTTCAAGCAATCCTCCTGCCTTGGCCTTCCAACATGCTGGAATTACGGGCATGAGCCACTACACCCAGCCCAGCTCTGGGTGTACAGGCACCTGGGTGTTTTTTTGTTTGTTTGTTTGTTTTTTTGAGACAGAGTTTCACTCTTGTTGCCCAGGCTGGAGTGCAATAGCTCGATCTCGGCTCACTGCAACCTCCGCCTCCAGGTTCAAGAGATTCTCCTGCCTCAGCCTCCTGAGTAGCTGGGATTACAGGCGCCCGCCACCACGCCGGCTAATTTTTTGTATTTTTAGTAGAGACGGGGTTTCACCATGTTGGCCAGGCTGATCTCGAACTCCAGACCTCAGGTGATCCACTCGCCTCGACCTCCCAAAGTGCTGGGATTACAGTCGTGAGCCACGATGCCCAGCCCTGCATTTTCTTTGAACAAGTATTAAATGATTTTGGTTTTCTCTTTATAGTAGTGATACAATGTTGCCTTCACAATGAATTAATTCTAAACATTATTTAAAGAAATTAAGTAAATGAGAGTTCAAGTAGTCCTTGAATAGGACAAAAAAATCTCAAGTGGTATGTGAGCCCCAGAAGTTTGGGTAGCTTGGTTTTAGAGAAGCCCTGCACTATTTTTTCCCCCTGGCGACGGTCCCCAGTTTGTCTGGCTTGGGGGTGAGAATCACTCTTCTTTCTTGGGTTTTCTTTTCAAATGCACAGAGCAGGGCACTCAGCCGGCCAACATGAGGGCTGAGGGTTGTCACCAAGCAGCGATGTCTCTCCACTGGGAGACTTTAAAAAGGCTACAGTTGGCCGGGTGTGGTGGCTCACGCCTGTAATCCCAGCACTTTGGGAGGCTGAAGGGGGTGGATTACCTGAGGTCAGGAGTTTGAGACCAGCCTGACCAACATGGAGAAACCCCGCCACTAAAAATACGAAATTAGCCGGGCATGGAGGCACATGCCTGTAATCCCAGCTACTCAGGAGGCTGAGGCAGGAGAATCGCTTGAACCTGGGAGGCAGAGGTTGCAGTGAGCTGAGTCTGCACCATTGCACTCTAGCCTGGGAAGAGCAAAACTCTGTCTAAAAAAATTTTTTTAAAGGCTACACTTGCAGTGATTTAAAATAAACTGAGGCTTTTAGGAAATCTCTGCTGAAGCAGCTTCTGCTTCAGCAGAAACACCTGTGTGTTTTAATGCCGAGGATGGGCGGAGTACGGAGCCTTGGGTGAAGCTGCAGACTGGGAGAGACCTGGACCAGTTACAAACTGTAATATCAGACAAGCTACCTGTATTTGTCTGTTCTCGTATTGCTATAAAGAAATACCTGAGAGGCCCGGTGTGGTGGCTCACGCTTGTAATCCCAGCACTTTGGGAGGCTGAGGCGGGCGGATCATTTGAGGTCAGGAGTTTGAGACCAGACTGACCAACATAGTGAAACCCCATCTCTACTAAAAAGAAAAAGAAAAAAATAGCCAGGCATGGTAGCAGGCGCCTGTAGTCCCCGCTACTTGGAAGGCTGAGGCAGGAGAATCACTTGAACCCAGGAGGTGGAGGTTGCAATGAGCCGAGATCGCACCACTGCACTCCAGCCTGGGTGGCAGAGTGACTCTGTCTCGAAAAAAAAAGGAAGAAATGTGCCCAGGCCAGGCGCGATGGCTCACATCTGTAATCCCAGCATTTTGGGAGGCTGAGGCAGGAGAATCTCTTGATCTGGGGAGATTGAGGTTGCAGTGAGCTGAGATCGAGCCACTATACTCCAGCCTGGGCAACAGAGCAAGACTCTGTCAAAAAAAAAAAAAAGAAAAAGAAAATAAATAAATAAATAAATAAATAAATGTGCCCTGGGGTGGATGCAGTGACTCATGACTGTAATCCCAGCACTTTGGGAGGCCACGGTGGTAGGATTGCTTGAGCCCAGGAGTTTGAGATTACAGTGAGCCATGATCACACCACTGCACTCCAGCCTGGGCGACAGGGCGAGACCCTGTCTCAAAACAAAAAAACAAAATTACCTGAGCCAAGCACGGAACTCCATTATACTCATAACCAAGTTTGTTGTCGTTGTTGTTAGAGACAGGGTCTCACTCCGTCACCCAGGCTGGAGTGCAGTGGTGCGATCATGGCTCACTGTAATCTCAAACTCCTGGGCTCAAGCGATCCTCCCAACTCGGCCTCCCAAACTGCTGTGATTACAGGTGTGAGCCACCGCACTGGGCCCGTAAACAGTTTTAAATTTTTCAGGAACGCACCTACTGGGTAGAATCAGGGATGTGTGTTCATTGTTCACCATTTGGTGCCTGAGTCACAAAGCCAATGTACCTGTGTCTGTCTTCATTTGTGGCTCTCCAGCTGGCATTCACAAAGCTTCTGCCCCTGGCACACCTCTAACCCTTTATTATGTTTTATAGCTAAGTCTGAGCTTTTTGAACATTTTACTATAAATTACTTTCCGCTTATTCTTTCTTCATTATAATAAAGACATTACCTTGATTAAAAATTTTATTTTGTATGTGGGTGGGTTATATTATCCATAAACTTTATTTCAGGGTGGTAAAGGGAGCATATAAAATATTTATTATAACACTAATCTATGCTAAAAATCAAAACAGCCGTTACCCCTGGGGGTGGGGGGTGGGCGGTAAGAGGATTGACTGCAAAAGGGCACAAAGGAATGTTCTGGATAGAAATGTTCTCTGCCTTGATTGAGGTGGTGTACAATTGTCAAAACTCATCCAACTGCACACTTAAAGTGAGCGCGTTTTACCATAATTATAATGTAAATTATACCTCACTCGAGTGGAATAAAACAAATTTTAAAATATCTGCATAGAAACTTTAAAAATATAGACTTGGCCAAGCGTGGTGGCTCAGGCCTGTAATCCCAGCACTTTGAGAGGGGGAGGTGGGCGGATCACTTGAGGTCAGGAGTTCAAGACCGGACCAGCCTGGCCAACATGGAGAAACCCCACCTCTACTAGAAATACAAAATTAGCCAGGCATGGTGGCAGGTGCCTGTAATCCCAGCTATCTGGGAAGCTAAGACACAAGAAGCGCTTGAACTCGGGAAGCAGAGGTTGTAGTGAACCAAGATCTCGCCACTGCACTCCAGCCTGGGCAACAGAGCAAGACCCTGTCTCAAAAAACAAAAAGCAGACTTGTTCTAGAAAGCAGATAGAGATCTGCTAAGGCCTTGAAATCAATTAAGTGGATTTAGACCAGCATTTAAAAACAAAAGCAAAAACAGAAGAGATAAGAGGCTGGCACTGCCCACATTGTGAGTCTTGCACAAGTTGTATAAAACTTTTTTATTTTTATTTTTATTTTTTTTGAGACAGAGTCTCACTCCGTCACCCAGGCTGGAGTGCAGTGGCATGATCTCAGCTCACTGCAACCTCCGCCTCCTGGGTTCAAGCGATTCTCCCACCTCACCCTCCCAAGTAGCTGGGATTACAGATGTGCGCCACCATGCCCAGATAAATTTTTTTTGTACTTTTAGTAGAAACGGGGTTTCATCATGTTGGCCAGGCAGGTCTTGAACCCCTGACCTCAAGTGATCCACCTGCCTTGGCCTCCCAAACTCCTGGGATTACAGGCGTGAGCCACCGCAACTGGCCGAGTTTTGTAAACTTTAATTACGTAATAGATATACATATATGCATGTGTGCTAGGTTGTGTTGTAAGTACATGTCTTATTTTAAATTGTAGTCAAAAACACTGAAAAAACTAAAATGGTACTTGCCAGACTTTCAAACATAGATCTCTTACCTCTTTTGCAGCAATATCTGAGATGTGATTAGATCATCATGATTTTATCCGAGAAGACTGACAGTCAGAAGCTTGTGTTTGAAAGAGGATTAAATGTGGTAGAGTGAGTTCTAATAATAGAAATCATGGGGATGGGGAATAAAAAGAGTGTTGGGGTGAGAGCTGAATGCTCATTGTTCATAATGATGTCTATATTTGATCAATCCAGAATTAACATGACAAACCTGGAAAAACATTTCCAAATTGCATCGCATGCAAAGGGCTAATTTTAATAGATTTCCCACAAATGAATAAGAAAAGGAACAATCTCAGGCCGGGCGCGGTGGCTCACGCTTGTAATCCCAGCACTTTGGGAGGCTGAGGCGGGTGGATCATGAGGTCAGGAGATCGAGACCATGGTGAAACCCCGTCTCTACTAAAAATACAAAAAAAAAATTAGCCAGGCGTGGTGGCGGGCGCCTGTAGTCCCAGCTACTCGGAGAGGCTGAGGCAGGAGAATGGCGTGAACCCGGGAGGCGGAGCTTGCAGTGAGCCGAGATTGTGTCACTGCACTCCAGCCTGGGCGACAGAGCAAGACTCCGTCTCAGAAAAAAAACAAGAAAAAAAAAAGAAAAGGAACAATCTCATTAGGGGAAAAAATGCACAGAGAATGTGAACAAATAGTTCATAGAAAAGGAAATAAGAATGGTTCTTAAGGCTGGGCGCCATGCCGCATGCCTGTAACCCCAGCACTTTGGGAGACCGAGGTGAGTGGATCACTTGAGGTCAGGAGTTCGAGACCAGCCTGGCCAACATGATGAAACCCTGTCTCCACTAAAAATACAAAAATTAGTCGGGCGCGGTGGTGGGTGCCTGTAATCCTAGCTACTCGGAAGGCTGAGACAGGAGAATCGCTTGAACTCAGGAGGCAGAGGTTGCAGTGAGCCGAGATCACACCGCTGCACTCCAGCCTGGGCAACAGAGTGAGACTGTCTTTTTTTTTCTGAGATGGAGTCTCACTCTGTCACCCAAGCTGGAGTGCAGTGGCGCGATCTCGGCTCACTGCAAGCTCCACCTCCCAGGTTCACACCATTCTCCTGCCTCAGCCTCCTGAGTAGCTGGGACTACAGGTGCCTGCCACTGCGCCTGGCTAATTTTTTGTATTTTTAGTAGAGACAGGGTTTCACCATGTTAGCCAGGATGGTCTCAATCTCCTGACCTCGTGATCTGCCTGCCTCGGCCTCCCAAAGTGCTGGGATTACAGGTGAGAGCCACCACGCCCAGCTGCCACACACTTTTAAATGACCAGATCTCTTGAGAACTCACTCACAAGGGATGGTGCTAAGCCATTCATGAAGGATCCACCCCATGATCCAATCACCTCCCACCAGGCTCCACCTCCAATGTTGGAAATTGCAATTCAACAAGAGATTGGTGGTGATAGCACCTAGACTATATCAGCCATGGTACCTAGAGCATAAAATGCAGTCATGAAAAACAAATCCAACAGCTTGTCAAGGTCAGCAGTGACTTCCATGGTGCCAAATCCAAAGTTCAATTCTTTTTGAGTGAAGTCCTCTCTGTCACCAGGTGTGGTGGTGATCTCAGTCCTCAACCTTTGCCTCCTGGTTCTATTGCTCATACTGCAACTTCCGCCTCCTGGGTTCAAAAGATTCTCCTGCCTCAGCCTCCCAAGTAGCTGGGATTACAGGCGCCTGCCACCACTCCCAGCTAAGGGCCTCGTCTTATAAGAATATTTGTGATTGCATTTGGAGCCTACATGGATTATGCAGGATCATCTCCCCATTTTAATATTCTTTTTTTTTTTTTGAGATGGAGTTTCACTCTTGTCACCCAGGCTGGAGTGCAATGACATGATCTCAGCTCACTGCAACCTCTGCCTCCCGGGTTCAAGTGATTCTCCTGCCTCAGCCTCCTGAGTAGCTGACATGTCTGCAATTTATTCCTTCTGATGGGTTCTTGGTCTTGCTGACTTCAAGAGTGAAGCCACGGACCTTCCTTCGGGGTGAGTGTTACAGCTCTTTAAGACGGTGTGTCTGGAGTTTGTTCCTTCAGATGTTCAGATGTGTCTGGAGTTTCTTCCTTCTGGTGGGCTGATGGTCTCACTGACTTCAGGAGTGAAACCACAGGCCTTCACAGTGAGTGTTACAGCTCTTAAAGGTAGTGTGGACCCAAAGAATGAGCAGCAGCAAGATTTATTGTGAAGAGCGAAAGAACAAAGCCTCCACTGCATGGGAGAGGATGGGAGCAGGTTGCCACTGCTGGCTCCAGTGGCCAGCTTTTATTCCCTTATTTGGCCCCACCCACATCCTGCTGATTTGTCCATTTTACAGAGTGCTGATTGGTCCATTTTGCAGAGTGCTGATTGGTCCGTTTTACAGAGTGCTGATTGGTGCGTTTACAATCCTTTAGCTAGACACAGAGCGCTGATTGGTGTGTTTTTACAGAGTGCTGATTGGTGTGTTTACAATCCTTTAGCTAGACAGAAGAGTTCTCCAAGTCCCCACTTGACCCAGGAAGTCCAGCTGGCTTCACCTCTCACTGGGATTACAGGCATGTGCCACCATGCCCAGCTAATTTTGTATTTTTAGTAGAGATGGGGTTTCTCCATGTTGGTCAGGCTGGTCTCAAACTCCTGACCTCAGGTGATCCACCCACCTCAGCCTCCCAAAGTGCGGGGATTACAGACGTGAGTCACCACCCCCAGCCTCTGTTTCTTTTTTTTGGGCACCTGTAATCCCAGCTACTTGGGAGGCTGAAGCAGGAGAATCACTTGAACCCAGGAGGCACAGGTTACAGTGAGCCAAGATGGTGCCACTGCACTCCAGCCTGGGCAACAGAGCGAGACTCTGTCTCAAAAAAAAAAAAAAAAAGAGAGAGAGAGAAACCTGAGGGTGCTGTTATAGAAGGTGCAAATGTGCAAATGGCCACTGTGAACAGCCAGTGGACCCCGCCACACCTTTCCTCCCCTCCTATCAACCTCTTTTGTGCCTCCCCCTCCGTGTACCACCTTCTCTGTCACCACCCCTGGCCTCACTACTCTCTCCTTTGCCACTATCATCAAAAAACAAACAAAACAAATAAACAACAACAACAAAAACCTCAGACTTCTCAAGAACAATACTGCAAACAAGATGAGAGAAAAATGCCTTTAAAATTCTGAAACAAATGGAATTTGGTCCCTGAATTCTGTGGCCAGTCAACTATCAATCAAGTCAGGGGAGAGGTTGAAGACATTTTCAGACATGTAAAGTCTCAAACGTTTACCTCCCATGACCTTGCTCAAGAAGCAAGCTCCAGGATGGCCAGGCACGGTGGCTCACGCTTGTAATCCCAGCACTTCGGGAGGCCGAGGCGGGTGGATCACGAGGTCAGAAGTTCGAGACCAGCCTGACCGACATGGTGAAACCCTGTCTCTACTAAAAATACAAAAATTAGTTGGGCATGGTGGTGTGTGCCTGTAATCCCAGCTACTCGGGAGGCTGAGGCAGGAGAATCGCTTGAACCTGGGAGGCGGAGGTTGCAGTGAGCCGAGATCGCACTACTGCACTCCAGCCTGGGCGACAGAGCGAGACTCTGTCTCACAACAACAACAACAAAAAAAGCTCCAGGATGCACTCCACTGAAATGAGAGCACCACCAAGAAAAAGGGGAGCACTAATATCCAGGACACAGGGGACCTGACATAGGAGAGAAGTGAAGGGGCATCTCAGGATGGCAGTAAACGAGGTCCCAGCATGGCAGCAGGGCATCAAAGTCTGAGGGCAGGCCGGGTATGGTGTTGTGTACCTGTGATCCCAGCTACTGGGGAGGCCGCGGCAAGAGGATCACTTCATCCCAGGAGCTCGAGGCTGCAGTGAGCCCTGATCATGCCACTGCACTCTAGCCTGGGTGACAGACAGAGACCCTTTCTCTAACATAGACATAAAAATATTATATAAAAATAAATATATAATGTTTATTTCTATTATATAAAAATTATTTCTACATATTTCTGTAATTATATAATATACAAATTATTTATTTATTTCTATTATATAAAAATAAAATAGAAAAGGTTAGAGGGCAACCAGTCCAAATAGGCCTGTGTGACTCATGAGGCTGATGTGGGGGCAATCATTGCCAGCACGCCAACTGCCATTGTACTGTTTTTTTTGAGACAGTGTCTCACTCTGTTGCCCAGGCTGGAGTGCAGTGGTATAATGATCTCAGCTCACTGCAGCCTTGACCTCCTGGGCTCAAATGATCATCCCACCTCAGCCTCCCAAGTAGCTGGGATGACAGGTGCACATCACCACACCTGGCTAGTTTTTGTATTTTTTTGTAGAGACGGGGTTTCACCGTGTCACCCAGGCTGATCTCGAACTCCTGAGCTCAAGCAATCTGCCCACCTTGCACCATGGCCTCCCACAGTGCTGAGATTGCAGCTTGAGCCACTGCACCCGGCCTTTGTTTTGTCTTTTAAGTTGAGGAGAGTATGGCTGGGTGAACGTGAACCACATTCTTCCTTTCTTTTTAACTGGAGACAGGGTCTCACTACATCACCCAAGCTGCTCTTGAACTCCTGGGCTCAAGAGATCCTCCCACCTCAGCCTCCCAAAGTGCAGGCAGCCACCACACCCGGCCCACATTCCTGTCTATACTTGACTTGCCTTGACCGTGGCAGAAAGCTTGTTCTCCCTGCGTGACCTGCCATGGACCCAGGGCTACACTCGTTTCCCTGTAGTAACTGTGCTGCTAGGTCCACGCCTGAGAGCCTTGGAGGGCTGGGGTGTTCCCGGAGGTAGGATACACAGAGCTGACCGCACTCCTGCTGACCATGCACAGCGTGGCCCATGCTTCAGCCCTGACAGATCCCCCGGTTGGTGGTGGGTCATGTGCCCTCTAGGACTCAACTCCTGTTCTCACCCACTGAACTCACGAGGAAGGGTTTGTGTCAACCCTCAGGGAAGGTCATACCAGATTTGACCTTGATATGACCCAGCTCATCCTTCACACAACAGGGGCCAGGCTGCCCTTTCCTCACACAGAAGGATGAGCCTTGCTCTCCAGTGGGTTTTTATTTATTTATTTACAGACAGGCTCTACCAAGGCTGGAGTGCAGTGGTGAGATCTTGGCTCACTGCAACCTCTGCCTCCCTCCCGGGCTCAAGTGGTCCTCCCACCTCAGCTTCCCGAATAGCTGGGACCACGGGCGCACACCAGCACACCTGGCTAATTTTTGTATTTTTTGTAGAGACGAGGTTTCGCCATGTTGGCCAGGCTGGTCTCAAACTCCTGGGCTCAAGCGATCGGCCTGCCTCAGCCTCCCAAAGTGCTGGGATTACAGGCGTGAGCCACTACATCCAGCCTAATAAGATATTTTTTAAGGCATTTTTTTGTGGGGGACAGGGTCTTGCTCTGTTGCCCAGGCTGGAGTGCAGTGGCATGATCACAGCTCACTGCAATCTCCTGGGATCAAGTGATCCTTTCACCTCAGCCTCCCAAGCACACCCCTGTAGGACTTCAAAATCTTCCAACACTCCTCAATGTGACTCCAGTGGAAAATGGTGTACCCAACAATGGTACAATAAATAGTTGGGGCCAGGCATGGTGGCTTACACCTGTAATCCCAGCACTTTAGGAGGCCGAGGTGGGCAGATCATTTGAGGTCAGGTGTTCAAGAGCAGCCTGGCCAACATGGTAAAACCCTGTCTCTACTTAAAAAAAAAAAAAAAATTATCCAGGCGTGGTGTCATGTGCCTGTATTCCCAGCTACTTGGAAGGCTGAGGCAGGAGAATCACTTGAACCCAGGTAGCAGAGGTTGCAGTGAGCCAAGATCACACCACTGTGCTCCAGCCTGGGCGACAGAGCAAGACTCCATCTCAAAAAAAAAAAAAAAGAAAATAATAATAATAATAAAATAAAAATAAAAAAAAATAAATAGTTGGGCCAATATTTACAAGAGCTCATGTTTGTTTGAGGGTTTAGTCTGTCCCTGGTCTCAATGCCGGATTTTATGGAACTATCATGTCGACCCCATGATACAGTTGTGCTTGGAGGCCACATGCGGTGGCTCACGCCTGTAATCCTAGCACGCTGGGAGGCCAAGGCAGGTGGATTGCTTCAGCCCAGGAGTTTGAAACCAGCCTGGTCAGCAAGGCAAGACTCTGTCTCTACAAAAAAATTTTAAAAATCAGGTGGGTGAGGTGGCGTGAAACTGTAGTCTCAGCTACTAGGGAGGTTGAAGTGGGAAGATCACTTGAGTCCAGGAGTTCGAGGCTGCAGTGAGCTATGATCATGCCACTGCACTACAGCCTAGGCAACAGAATGAGCCCCTGTCTTAAAAAACAAAATACATGGCCAGGCAGGGTGGCTCACGCCTGTAATCCCAGGACTTTGAGAGGCCAAGATGGTTGGATCACCTGAGGTCGGGACTTCCAGACCACCCTGACCAACATGGAGAAACCCCGTCTCGACTAAAAATACAAAATTAGCTGGGTGTGGTGGTGCGTGCCTGTAATCCCAGCTACTCGGGAGGCTGAGGCAGGAGAATCGCTTGAATCCAGGAGATGGAGATTGCAGTGAGCCAACATCGTGCCACTGCACTCCAGCCTGGGCAAAAAGAGCAAAACTCCATCTCAAAAAAAAAAGAAAAAAAATGACAAAAACAAAACCATGCTGGGAGATGACACAGGACCTGAGGCCTGAAATCCAGGACGAGATGGCAGAGGGATGAATTGGAGACAGTGGGGCCTGGTGGTTAAGGCCAAGGGGGCAGAAGGGAATGAATCTCAGCTCTTTTTTTTTTTTTGACACAGAGTCTTGCTCTGTTGCCCCGGCTGGAGTGCAATGGTGCAATCTCAGCTCACTGCAACTTCCACGTCCCACGTTCAAGAGATTCTCTAGTCTCAGCTTCCTGAGTAGCTGGGAACACAGGCGTCCATCACTATGCCTGGCTAATTTTTGTATTTTTAGTAGAGACAGAGTTTCACCATGTTGGCCAGGCTGGTCTCGAACTCCTGACCTAGGTGATCCACCTGCCTCGGCCTCCCAAAGTGCTGGGATTACAGGCATAAGCCACTGCACCTGGCTTAGCTCTTCTTCTTACTGACAGTGTGAGGTCAGGTAAGTGAGCTCACTCCTCTGAACCTGAGTTTCCTCTTCTGTAATAGAAAATGGGACCACGTGAAGCGGTGAGGAATCCATGCAATCATACACGGTTCACAGGGAGCCTCCAGCGAACTGGCTGTGGCAGTGATTATGAGGTGAAGCGTGGGGTGGGCTGTCCTGGGTCTGTCACAGGAAGCCTCCACATCTGAGAGGGTGAGTCACTCTTCCTTCCTGCTGTAATTTGAAGCAGGGTGGCATCTCTTGGGAGGTGAGCTGTGCCCTGGGCATGCTGCTCACCTCCAGTGGCTCACAGGTCCCCTGACGTGTGACATCATACGCAGTCAGGATGAAATCATGGAGCTCAAAGTTTGGGATGAAAGGAAATGGTTCTGCTGGGAGGCGGAAGTTGCAGTGAGCCAAGATCACGCCATTGCACTCCAGCCTGGGCGACAGAGTAAGACTCGGAAAAATAGAAAAGAAAAAGAAAAGAAAAAAAGTAAGGAAGGGAGGGAGGGAGGGAAGGAAGGAAAGAAGGAAGGAAGGGAGGGAGGGAGGGAAAGAAAGAAAGAGAGAAGGAAAGAAAGAAAGAAAAAGAAAGAAAGAAAAGAAAGAAAAGAAAAAGAAAAGAAAGAAAGAAGAAAGAAAGAAAAAGCAAGAAAGCAAGAAAGCAAGAAAGAAAGAAAGGAGGGAGGGAGGGAGGGAAAGAGAAAATGATTCTGTGCTCTCCTCCTCCTCCAATCTCAAATTCTAGGGTCCAGCGCTTAGCCGGGCAGCAAGAATGGGTTCATGATCCCAACGGTCATTAGGATTCATCCACGTATTCGATCATTTAATAAATCCTTACTGCACACCTGCTATGTGCCAGACAGCCAACATCCCTGCCTTCCTGGAGCTGTTAGGAAGCTGGGGCTGATAGCTCCAGGGGAGATGCTAGACAATAAACATAATAAACTAGTAAATATTACAGTCTGTTAGAAGGTGATGAATGCTATGAAACAAACATTAGCCAGGGTAAGCTTAGGGCAGGGGTCAGCAAACTACAGTCGGGGGGCCAAATACAGCCTGTCATTTGTTTTTGTACAGCCTACAACCTAAGAATGGTTTTTACTTTTTTTTTTTAAAGACGAAGGCTCTCCCTGTCACCCAGGCTGGAGTGCAGTGGTGTGATCGCGGCTCACTGCAACCTCTGCCTCCCGGTTTCAAGCGATTCTCCTGCCTCAGCCTCCTGAGTCGTTGGGATTACAGGCAAAGATCACCATGCCCAGCTAATTTTTGTATTTTGAGTAGAGATGGGGTTTCACCATGTTGGCCAGGCTGGTCTCAAACTCCTGAACTCAAGTGATCTGCCTGTCTTGGCCTCCCAAAGTGCTGGGATTATAGGCATGAGCCACCACGCTTGGCCTGATTTTAACTTAAAAAAACTTTTTTTGAGACAGGTTCTCACCTCTGTCACTCAGGCTGGAGTACAGTGGTGCGATTATGGCTCACTACAGCCTCAACATCCCAGGCTCAGATAATCCTCCCACCTCAGCCTCCCAAGTAGCTGGGACTACACGTGTGCGCCACCACGCCCTGCTAATTTTAGTATTTTTTTAAGAGATGGGGTCTTGCTGTATTGCCCCAGCTGGTCTCAAACTTCTGGACTTAAGTGATCCTTCTGCCTCAGCTTCCCAGAGCACTGGGATTACAGGCATAAGCAACCATGCCCGGTTGATTTTTACATTTTTTAATGGTTGGAAAACAAAAACAAAAGAAAAATAATATTTTCTGGTATATGAAAATTACATGAATTTTGGCTGGGCGCAGTGGCTCACGCCTGTAATCCCAGCATTTTGGGAGGCCGAGGCGGGCGGATCACCTGAGGTCAGGAGTTCGAAACCAGCTTGGCCAACATGGTGAAACCCCGTCTCTACTAAAAATGCAAAAATTAGCCTGATGTAATGGTGTGCGCCTGTAATCCCAGCTACTCGGGAGGCTGAGCCAGGAGAATCGCTTGAACCCGGGAGGCAGAGGTTGCAGTGAGCTGAGATCGCGCCATTGCACTCCAGCCTGGGCAACAAGAAAGAAACTCCATCTCAAAAAAAAAAAAAAAAAAAAAGAAAAGAAAAGAAAAGAAAATTATATGAATTTCCAATTTCAGTGTCTATAAATTTGTTTGTTTTTTGGAGATGAAGTCTCACTATGTTGGCCATGTTGGTCTTGAACTCTTGGCCTCAAGCAATCCTCCTGCCTCGACCTACCAAAGTGCTAGGATTATAGGCATGAGCCACTGCGCCTGGCCTCCATAAAGTTTTACTGGAATACACCCACGCTCATTGGGTCCTGTAATGTCTATAGGTGCTTTTGTTTGATGACAGAGTCCAGTAGCTGTGACAGAGGCTATGTGGCCTGCAAATCTTAAAATATTTAATATCTTGCCCTTTACCAAAAAACTTTTGCAGACCCCTGGCTTGTGGGGTGGGGAGTAGTGTGTGGAGGTGGATTGTAATTTTAAATTAGTCAAGGGGAGGGCTCCCTGAGACAGTGTCATCTGGGTAAGGCCTGAAGGAAGGAGAGAAGGGGCTACATGGGCACCTGGGGAAGAATGTTCTAGGTCAAGGGAACAGGCAATGAGAAGGCCCTGAGAAGTGGGAACATGACTAATATGTTCAAAGAACAGCGTAGAGGCTAGGCGCAGTGGCTCACACCTGTAATCCTAGCACTTTGGGAGGCTGGCATGGGCGAATCACTTGAGGTCAGCAGTTCAAGACCAGCCTTGGCAACATGCTGAAACCCCGCCTCTACTGAAAATACAAAAATTAGCCAGGCATGGTGGCATGCACATGCAGTCCCAGTTACTCAGGAGGCTGAGGCAGGAGAATCGCTTGAACCCAGGAAGCAGAGGTTGCGGTGAGCTGAGATCGCACCACTGCACTCCAGCCTGGGCAACAGAGCAAGACTCTATCTCAAACAAAACAAAACAAAACAAAACAAAACAAAACAAAACAAAACACAGTGTAGAAGCCTCGTGCCTGAACCATTGTGGGAGAGGGGCAAGTAGTAAGAGATAAGGAAAGAGAAGTGATGGGCAGATCATGTGGAGTCTCGTGGGCCATAGGGAGGTCTCTGGCTTTCCCCTGAGTGAGAGGATCAGGAGGGCTTTGAGCAGGTGAGAGACGTGATCTGACTCAGGTGTTCACAGGACCCCTCTGGTTACATGTGAGGGACAGACTGCAGGGTATGAGGAGGGGGACAGGATGTGAGTGGGAAGACCAGGGAGGGGCCTGCTGAGACAGCCCAGGAAGGAGAGGATGGATAGGGGCTGCAGAAGTGGGCAGGTTCTGGATAGATTGGAGGGTGGAGCTGACAGCATTTCACAGCGGATAATATTCTAAGCTGGGAAGAGTAGCTCCTAAAAGTATTTGCACAGCTGGGCGTGGTGGCTCACGCCTGTAATCCCAGCAGTTTGGGAGGCCGAGGCGGGTGGATCACCTGAGATCAGGAGTTCGAGACCAGCCTGGCCAACATGCTGAAACCCCATCTGTACTAAAAATACAAAAAATTCACCAGCCGTGGTGGCGCACACCTGTAATCCCAGCTGCTCCATAAGCTGAGGCAGGAGAATCGCTTGAACCCGGGAGGCGGAGGTTGCAGTGAGCTGAGATCATGCTATTGCACTCCAGCCTGGGCAACAAGAGCAAAACTCTGTCTCAAAAAACAAAAGTATTCACACACCAGGCTTTAAAATCAGACACACCAGGGTTCTAGTCCTGGCTTCTCTGCCACACACCAGCTGTGTGATTTAGGTAAATTGCTCAATGTCTCTAGCCTCAGTTTGTCCGTCTATAAAATGGGCTTAATAAGCAGCGTGCAGTATCAATGGGATTATTCATGCAGAGCATTCGGCACACAGCCAAGCACTCCATACAGGGAAGCTGCGATAATGGGGATCATTCCCGGGGTGACCCCAAGACCTGTTAGCCCAGGTCCCTGTCCCCAGGTGCATGCTACCCTTCCTTCTGGAAGGGAGCTGTCACTCTACCATTCACCCTATCTGCCCCCTACCCAGTCGGTGACCTGAAGGTCATACAAGGTGCTTAGCCTTGCTGAGCTTCAGTTTCCTCAACTGTAAAATGGGTCCTCATCTGTAAAATTTCTTTTTTTTTTTTTTTGAGACGGAGTCTCGCTCTGTCGCCCAGGCCGGAGTGCAGTGGCGCAATCTCGGCTCACTGCAAGCTCCGCCTCCCGGGCTCACGCCATTCTCCTGCCTCAGCCTCTCCGAGTAGCTGGGACTACAGGCGCCCACCACCACGCCCGGCTAATTTTTTTGTATTTTTAGTAGAGACGGGGTTTCACCGTGGTCTCGATCTCCTGACCTCGTGATCCACCCGCCTCGGCCTCCCAAAGTGCTGGGATTACAAGCGTGAGCCACCGCGCCCGGCCAAATTTCTAAAGTCTGCATTAAAGATTGTCAGGGTCATTAAATGAACATACAGGGTGTGTCAATCACTCGGGAATCAGTTGCTGCTCTGGCTTCATCATGACTGTCGACAACAGCAACTACGTGGATGTCCCCAAGCATTTTCCCCAACATTTTATTATGAACATTTTCAAACGCACAGGAAAATTGAAAGACCTTTACAAGGAACACACATATATCCACCATATATCCACCTGGATTCTATCATTAACATCTTACTATTCTTGGCCGGGCACAGTGGGTCACGCCTGTAATCTCAGCACTTTGGGAGGCCAAGGTGGGAGGATCCCTTGAGCCTAGGAGTTTGAGACCAGCCTGGGCAACATCTCAAGTCTTCGTCTCTACAAATAATACAAAAATTAGCCGGGCGTAGTGGTGTGAGCCTGTAGTCCCAGCTACTTGGGAGGCTGAGGTGGGAGGATTGCTTGAGCCCGAGAAGTCGAGGCTGTAGTGAGCTGAGATCGCACCACTGTACTCCAGCCTGGGAAACAGAGCAAGATCCTGACTTTAAAAAAAAAAAAAAGAAAAGAAAAAACCAAATCCAAAAAGCCCACATCTTACTATTCTTTATATATGTACATATATAAATTAGAGATGGGGGTCTCACTGTGTTGCCCAGGCTGGTCTTGAACTCCTAGGCTCACATAACCCTCCTGCCTCAGCCTCCCAAGTAGCTAAGACTGCAGGTATGTACCACCGCACCCAGCTAAAACCTTGAAATGTTTCTATTAAGATTTTTAAGGACTCGGTTTATACCAAGTGCTGTTTTTACCACAGGTCTTAGTTCATTACATCCATTCATTTACTCATGTAATTCTCACAACTCTCTAAAATACGTCAAATATACAGCATGGTTTATTGTCACCATTTTGCAGATGCGGAAATTGAGGCACAGAGAGGCAAATGGCTCACAGCTACTCAATGTTGGAGCTGGGTTTAAACGCAAGCTGTCTGCCTCCAAAGCCCTGGCTTTTTTCCATGGATGCCATCTCTCAAATTGGATAAAGTAAACCACACAATGGAATATTATGAGCCAGTATCAAAGAATGCTTAGAAGAGTCCAGTAAAAATAACGTCAGACTGTGGTATGACTGTGATTCAGCCCAATTCCTGTGTACGAGAAAAAATGCTCCAAACATTCTCAATGGCCACTGAGTGATTGAATGAAATCTTTCGTAAATAATTGTGGCTATTATCTATGAAGCTCTTTTTGATCAGCCCCATCCCGTGTTACACGTTTTACTTGCTGTATCTTTCCAAGCACTTGCAAAGTAGGCACTGTATATCAGTTTTAGATATTAGGTCACTGAGGCTAACACAAGAGCAGACACTCACCCAAGGTTACCCGGTCACAAAGTGGCAGAACCAGAATTCAAACCCAGGTTTGTGGCTATGCACAGTGACTCACGCCTATAATCCCAGCATTTTGGGAGGCTGAGGTGGGAGGATTGCTTGAGGACAGGAGTTTGAGGTCACAGTGAGCTATGATTGCATGATTGCACCAATGCACTCCAGCCTGGGTGACAGAGTGAGACCCTGTCTCCAAAAACAAAAACAAAACCCAGGTTTGTTAGTTCCTTGAGCCATGAAACCTCCCTGGCTCTTTCTAAGTTTTCAGTAATGAGATGCGAATATTTTCTTTTTTCTTTTTCTTTTTCTTTTTATTTTTTGAGACAGAGTCTGATTCTGATGCCCAGGCTGGAGTGCAATAGTATGATCTCAGCTCACTGCAACCTCCACCTCCCGGGTTCAAGTGATTCTCCTGCCTCAGCCTCCTGGGTAGCTAGGATTACAGGCGCTCACTACCATGCCTGGCAAATTTTTGTATTTTTAGTAGAGATGGGATTTCACCACGTTAGCCAGGCTGGTCTCGAACTCCTGCCCTTGTGATCTGCCCACCTTGGCCTCCCAAAGTGCTGGGATTACAGGCGTGAGCTACCGTGCCTGGCCAATGATGCTACTATTTTCATAATGGAGAAATAGTTTTTAAAAAAGAAGTCTCCTTAAGAAAGTAGACTCATTTATTTTTATTTTATTAGCTATGTGCATTACTTTGATAAAATTTAAAACCCTAACTTACATTGTACACAAAAATCAGTTCCAGATAGATTGCCAACCTAGGGGTAACTCAAATGAGAAAGCTGTTGGAAAGTAAAAGAAGAGGCCAGGTGCAGTGGCTCACTCCTGTAATGCCAACAGTTTGGGAGGTCAAAGCAGAAGGATCGCTTGAGTCCAGGAGTTCAAGATCAGCCTGGGGAATATGGAAAGACCTTGGCCCTACAAAAAAATTAACAAAATTAGCTGGGTGTGGTGCACGCACCTGTAATCCCAGCACTTTGGGAGGTCGAGGTGGGTGGATCACCTGAGGTCAGGGGTTCGAGACCAGCCTGGCCAACATGGTGAAACCCTGTCTCTGCTAAAAATACAAAAATTAGCCGGGGGTGGTGGCAGGCGCCTGCAATCACAGCTACTCGGGAGGCTGAGGCAGGAGAATCTCCTGAACCTGGGAGGCAGAGGTTGCAGTGAGCTGAGATCGTGCCATTGTACTCCAACCTGGGCAACAGAGTGAGACTCTGTCTCAAATAAATAAATAAATAAAAATAAAAATAGAAATAAACAAAATTAGCCAGGCATGATGGTGGTGCATGCCTGTGGTCCCAGCTACTGGGAGGCTGAGGTGGGAGGATTGCTTGAGCCAGGGAGGTAGAGGCTGCAGTGAGCTATGATGATGCCACTGCACTACAGCCTAGGTGACAGAGCAAGACCCTTTATCTAAAAAAAAAAAGAAATAAAAATAAATAAACCAATAAAAATGGACAAGCCAGTAGAAAACCGGACAAGACACTTGAACAAGCACATCACAAAAAGGATATCCAAAAGGCTGATATGCAAATGAAGAGATGTTCAATTTCATTACTCAGCAGGGAAATGCAAATTAAAACTACAATGAGCTAGCACTACACACCCACCAGAATGACTAAAAATAAAGCACCTGACAATGCTTTATTGGTTCCAAGTTTTGGCAGCGATGTGGAACAATGGAAATGTTCTAACGTGGCTGGTGGGAGGAGAAGAAATACCACTTTGGAAACCTCTTTGGCTGTATCTACCAAAGATAAAGATACATGCACCTTATGACCCAGCCATCTCATACTCCTAGTTTACATCCAAGAGAAATGTGTATATATGCTTAACAAAATATGTACTAGAATGTTGATTGCAGCGCTATTTGCAAAAGCCAAAAAAAAAGGAAGTAACTCAAAATTCCATTGACAATTGGTTTTGATAGATAAACCAACTGATAAATAAATTGATAAATAAGCCACCGATGGCTGGGCACGGTGGCTCACGCCTGTAATCCCAGCACTTTGGGAGGCTGAGGCAGGTGGATCACCTGAGGTCGGGAGTTCGAAACCAGCCTGGCCAACATGGTGAAACGTTGTCTCTACTAAAAAATACAAAATTAGCTAGGTGTGGTGGCTCATGCCTGTAATCTCAGCTACTCAGGAGGCTGAGGCAGGAGAATTGCTTGAACCTGGGAGGTGGAGGTTGCAGTGAGCCGAGATCACCCCATTGCACTCCAGCCTGGGTAACAAGAACGAAACTCTGTCTCAGAAAAACAAAACAAAAACAAAAACAAACAGACAAAAAAACCACCATTGATACATAAATTGGGATGTATTCACACAATGGAGGGCTGCTTGGCAATGAGAACGAAAATGGGTTGCAATTATACGCCCAACTCAGATACATTTCCCAATCATAAAGTTGAGTGAAAGAGTTAATCCTGTATATTTCTATTTACGCCATGTGCAAAAATAGGCAAAATCAAACCACAGTGTATAGGAAGGCATACTTAGGTGGGGAAACTAAAGTCAGGTAAAAGTTAAGTGGATTCCTTTACAGGAAGGAAGAAAGCTGTGCTGGAGAGGAAGCAGGAGGGGGCTTGGGGGAAGCTGGTAAGATTATTTTTCTTACACCTGGTTGGTGGTTACACAGGTGTGTTCACTTTGTCATATTCATTCAGTGGGACATTTATGTCTCATGTACTTTTCTGCATGTATATCACATTTCATAATTTAGAAGGCTTAAATTGACTGGGCACGGCAGCTCACACCTGTACTCCCAGCACTTTGGGAGGCCGAGGTGGGTGGATTACTTGAGTCCAGGAGTGCGAGACCAGCCTGGCCAACACAGTGAAACCCCATCTCTACTAAAAATACAAGGCCGGGTGCAGTGGCTCACACCTGTAATCCCAGCACTTTGGGAGGCCGAGGTGGGCGGATCATGAGATCAGGAGATCGAGACCATCCTGGCTAACACGGTGAAACCCCATCTCTACTAAAAATATAAAAAATTAGCCAGGCATGGTGGCAGGGGCCTGTAGTCCCAGCTACTCAGGAGGCTGAGGCAGGAGAATGGCGAGAACCCGGGAGGCGGAGCTTGCAGTGAGCTGAGATCGTGACGCTGCACTCCAGCCTGGGCGACAGAGCAAGACTCTGTCTCAAAAAAAATAAATAAAAATAAAAATACAAAAATTAGCTGGGCGTGGTGGCACACACCTATAATCCCAGCTACTCAGGAGGCTGAGGCATGAGAATCGCTTGAGCTTGGGAGGCAGAGGTTGCTGTGAGCCGAGATCGCGCCACTGCACTCCAGCCTGGGGGACAGAGTAAAGTGACTTAGAAAACTAGGCTTATTAAAACTCTCTCTTACAAACTGGGCAAACTACATGTCTTGGTAATAATTAGAAGATTATTGATAATAATCTTCATTAAAGTTCATGCATTATTGATAATAATCTTCTAATTATAATAATTAGAAGATTGTATGGGGGCACTTCCTCTGTGCTAGGCACTGTTCTAAGGGGTTCATTATTTAATCCTCGCAACAACCCTATAAGGCGCTACTATTGTTCCCATTTCACAGATGGGGAAACTGAGGCACCGTGCGGTTAAATCACTTGTCTAAGTTAGTCAATGCTGAAGATAGATTTATAAGCAGGCCATCTAGCCCCAGAGTCGATGCTGCGTTCCCCACCACAAGCTTACACCTGAGCTATAAGCCCTCATCCGCCAGTCATGGAGTTGCCTGTAACTCCAGTGGGCTTTTCTCACCTGGGCTGGTGGTTGGGAATTCAGGAGCTATGTGAACTTGGATAGGGGAAATTTTTTTTACCTCTCCTTTATGCTTTAATCTAGCAGTTCTCAAAATATGGTCTGGGGACACTTGTGGGTCCCCAAGACCTTTCTCAGGGGGTTAGTGAGGTCAAAAGTATTTCCATAATTATACTAAGACGTTTGTCCTTTTCATTCTCCAGAGACTACCTGACCTGTGATAATGTCATCACTCTGATGGCTAATAGAAATATATGCATGTATATTCGTATGGTTTTTAAAACTTCTCGTTTTCAGCCAGGCGCGGTGGTTCATGCCTGTAGTCCCAGCTACTCGGGAGGCTGAGGCTCGAAAATAGCTGGAACCCAGGAGGCAGAGGTTGTAATGAGCCAAGATCATGACACTGCACTCCAGCCTGGGCAACAGAGCGAAACTCTGTCTCAAAACAAAAACAAAACACACTCACACACAAAACAAACAAAAACAAACAAACAAACAAACAAAAACCCCCAAACACCTTGTATCACAATAGCACTGGTTTCCTTTGTATTTCTGTGTATTTATATTATGCATGTAACAACATGATCCTGAGAAGGGCTTGACCAGCCTGCCACAGGCATCTTTAGCACAAAAAAGCTTAGGAACCTCCCATTCTGGAAGAACTAAGAATAAGGGGAGGTTATAATTGGGGGCCACAGGAGTGGCAGGTACTCAAGTTTGGTTATGAGAGCTGCTTTCGTTATATTTTAGGCTGTAATGGAGACTCTGGAAGTGGGAAGAAAAAAAAAAAACTCAAACAGTGCAAAGGGCTCGTTTTGATTTTCCCACGCTCCTAGTGCCAATTTCTGAAATTGGTGTCCACAATCAGTAGAAGCCTATGTGCTCTGAATTTACAAAGCCAAGTGGTGGCAGGTCATTGTATCTGCAGTCAGGAAGGGGAAACGACTGGAAATCCGGGCCCCCCAGTTCTTCCCTGCTTCTCCTTTTGTGGCAGCCGCTCCTCATATTCAAACAGCTTGCAAAGGTTTACAGGGGAGAACCCTAACTTGTTCCCTAGACGTCAGTTTCTGGAGTTCATGCGTTAATACGATAAAAAGAACAGCTGATTCTTATCCAGCCCTTATTCTGGGCCGGACCCTGTTATTGGCATGAAATTTCATGCAGCAACTCGTTTACTCCTCACAACAGCCCACGGGGTGTATAAGAGCATCACCTGCTTTTTACAGGTGAAAAAACCCAAGGTCCAGCGAGGTTGAATAACTCACCTAGGTCGCACAGCTCAGAAAGCCCACCGCAATTCCGGGATTCTGGTTTTGTTTTCAGGTTGTCCCGGGCTTCTGAGGAGGAGTCAGTGGGCTCAGCATGGAGAGGAAGGAAGCCGGAAGGAATTGCGAGGAAGATGCAGCGAGGCTGGAAAGGTTGGGGATCCCCCGGTCCTGCACACCTTGGTACCTGGGGATCGGGCAGGGCCAGGGTAGGGGCCGGTGTCCGTGCCCTAGGGGCTCCCCAGCTGATGAGTGGGCGCCTGAGGGATGAGCGCAGGCTTACCTGCCCGGGCGCTCACCTGGTGGCCGGCTCGGAGGTGGCGGCGGAGACGTACCAAGCCTTCCTGGGTCCCCCTTCCCGAGCTACGCCCTGGGGGGGTGGGCGGGTGGGTGTGGGGCGCCCAGGCAGGACCGGCCGGACCTGTGGGACCCGGGGCCCTGGCTGTCTAGGGAGGCTGTCACCCCGAGGCGACCGGCTCTTCCGGGGCTGGGACGGCTGTAGGCGGCGAGAGGCCTCGGCACCCGCGAACTCATAAATACCGGGGCGGCGCTGGTGGCGGGAGAGGCGCGTGCGGGCAGCCGGCGCCCCCGAGGGTGAGCCGGGGTCCGGGAGGGCGTCCCCTTTCCCGGATGGTCCCGACCCGGCTCCAGCCTGGCAGCTGGAGGCAGAGCTGGAGCAGGCGGGGAAGCGCTGGAGAGAAGGGGGGTGGGTACAGATGGGGGAAGGGCAGGGACACTGGGGACAGGGAGAGAGGATGCTGCCGCTCTGGTCATGATGGACTCTAAAGGATCTGGGGGTGGCGTGGGAGGATTGGGGTCACTAGGAGCAAAATAGAAGGCTAAGGATGGAGTAGAGAGGCGAGGTCCCGGGGGCAGGCGGGAATGCTTGGAATCTCGGGAGTAGGTAGGAGAACTGGGGTTTCTAACAGCAGGATGGAAAGCTGGGGATGGGGCTGCCGAATGCAACCTCCTACACAGCCTCCACCCCACTCCCAGACCCCCAGCACTGAAAGTGAGCTCTGGTTAGGAGCAAGGCTCTGGAATCAGGCCCTCCTGGGTTCAAATCCTGGCTCCATCCCATCCTAGCTGTGCAGCTGAATCACTCAGCTGCTCAGTTTCCTCATCTGTGATATGGGGACGATGATGCTCACAGCCACCACTTCATAGCAATGTCGTGAGGCTTCCGTGAGTTAATCTATGTCAAGCGGTTGGCACACCGTGAGGGAGGCTCAGAGAGCTCTGCTGCTGTTCCTTAGCAATTCTTTTTTTTTTTTTGGTTTCTCCCTCCAGCATCTGGATAACCACCCGTCTTGAAGGAGACCTCCCTGCCCTCCTGCCTCTGTCCCCCAGAACACTGCCTGATCATCCTCCGTTCCCCATCCTCCCAGCCCTTCCTGCTGTACTTGTGGGGAGCTGATCTCCTCTGTCCCCCTGCTTTTCCCCTGTCTGCCGTCACCACCCCACCACCATGCACCCCCTTCCTGGCTACTGGTCCTGTTGCTGTCTACTCCTGCTATTCTCCTTGGGAGTCCAGGGGTCCCTGGGGGCTCCCAGCGCTGCCCCAGAGCAAGTCCATCTGTCTTACCCAGGTAAGCGTCCCTGACTCATTTCTACGCCTCTCCCAGCGAGGCCCAGCAGTGCTTCATTGTTTGAGGGCTCAGGAATCCCACACTGTGAGCCCCTAGGCAGGTGGCTGATTCCTCCTGAGCCTCCGCCATCCGCCTCTGTGGAATGGGAAGTACAGGCTGTGGTACACCTGGAAGTGTGGGGAATGATCATGGTGCTTAGCCCACAGAGAGTCCTCTCCTGCTCTCAAAAGGGGGCTGCTGCTGTCCTTGTTCATTGCATCTCTGTTGTGTTTCCGGGACCTGGCACGTTTGTTCATTCGTGCATGGTAGGCCTCAGAGCCAGTCGTGGAAGGAACCAGTGGATGAATGATAACAGAGCTGGGTTACCCAGCCCCTTCTCCATCCCTCCTCTCCTCTTCCCCACGAAGCTTACTGCCTCCCCATCTCTGATTAGGATCCTTCCACTGTGGGGGTGAGAGCTTGGACTCTGGACCATTGGCACCCAGACCACGTGGGTTAGAATCCCAGGTTTGCTATGTACCTGCTGCCTGATCTTGGGCAAGTGGCTTAACCTCTCTGGCCTCAGTCTCCTCATCTGGATAATGGGGTAATATTAGTACAACCTCATGGTGAGGTGTAAATGAGTTGCTACCTGTAAAGAGGCAGAACTGACGCTGGGTGTGGGGGCTCACACCTGTAGTCTTAGCAGTTTGGGAGGCTGAGGCAGGAGGATCACTTGAGGTCATGAGTTTTGGACCAGCCTAGGAAACATACTGAGACCTCTGCATCTTAGGGAAAAAGAAAAAATCTTAGCCAGGTGTGGTGGCATGCACCTATAGTCCCAGCTACTTGGGAGACGGAGGTGGGAGGATCGCTTGAGCCCAGGAGTTCAAGGCTGCAGTGAGCCATTATTGGCCACTACACTCCAGCCTGGGCAACAGAGAGAGACCCTGTCTTTAAAAAAAAAAAAAGTGTGGTGGAGGCCAGGCACAGTGGTGCATTCCTGTAATCCCAGCACTTTGGGACACTGAGGTGGGTGGATCACTTGACCTCAGGGGTTCAAGACCAGCCTGGGTAACATGGTGAAACCCCGTCTCTACAAAAAAATTAAAAAATTAGCTGGGCATGGTGGCTCACACCTGTAGTCTCAGCTACTTGGGGAGCTGAGGCAAGAGGATCGCTTGAGCCCAGGAGTCAAAGGTTGCAATGAGCCAAGATCATGCCACTACACTCCAACCTGGGTGACAGAATGAGGCCCTGTCTCAAAAAAAAAAAAAGGGTGAGGGGGACAGAACGGAGCTTGGCATGTAGCAGCAATTTCCATACACTTTAAATCTCAGGACTGTTTGTTTTACACTGTTAATCTCAGGACCATTTTACACTGCTAAAATTTATGGAGAACCTCAAAGAGCTTTAGTTTATGTGCATTATAGCTAATGATATTTACTAAATGAGGTATTAAAACTGAGGCATTTAAAATTTTTTATTGTCATTTAAAATTAACAATAACAAACACCTTCTGTATTAATGTAAATGATATTTTTAAGGAAAAAACTGTATTTTGCAAAAGAAGAAATTGAGTGAGGAGAGTGGCATTGACTTGCATCTTTTAAAAATCTTTTATTTCTTTATTTATTTTTGAGACAGAGTCCCGCTCTGTCAACCAGGCTGGAGTGCAGCGGCACAATCTTGGCTCACTGCAGCCTCTGCCCCGCAGGGTTCAAGCGATTCTCCCACCTCAGCCTCCCGAGTAGCTGGGATTACAGGCACCCACCACCCCATACCTGGCTAATTTTTGTATTTTTTATACAGATGGAATTTCATCATGTTGCCCAGGCTGGTCTTGAATTCCCAAGCTCAAGTGATCCTCCAGTCTCGGCCTCCTAAAGTGCTGGGATTACAGGCATGAGCCACCGCGCCCCGCCTAAAATCTCTTTAGTATCTGGTTTGGTAACTGACACCTGGATTCTCCTCAGATCTGTTTTCATTTTAGTCTGTTGTGATTTGTTGTTTTGGATTTTGCCTGTGAAGAGAATCTGTTCTTGCACAGACATGTGGTTGAAACAGGGAGAAAAGTTGCTCGTTTGTTTTTTGACACAGGGTTTGGCTCTGTCAGGGTTTGGCACTGGAGTGCAGTAGCGCAAACATGGCTCACTGCAGCCTCAACTCCCAGACTCAAGCGATCCTCCCACTTCAATCTCTCGAATAGCTGGGACCACAGGGGCATGACACCATGCCCAGCTAATTTTTTTTTTTTTTTTTTTTTGAGATGGAGCCTCACTCTATTGGCCAGGCTGGAGTGCAATGGCATGATCTCGGCTCACTGCAAGCTCCACCTCCTGGGTTCAAGCGATTCTCCTGCTTCAGCCTCCCAAGTATCTGGGATTACAGGCATGCACCACCACGCCCGGCTAATTTTTGTATTTTTAGTAGAGACGGGGTTTCACCATGTTGGCCAGGCTGGCCTCGAACTCCTGACCTCAAGTGATCCACCCACCTCTGCCTCCCAAAGTGCTGGGACTATGGGCGTGAGCCACCGTGCCTGGCTCTAGTCCTACTCTTTTCTATCTGTGACAGTTCCTCAGTCATTCCTTATCTTTCCTTGTTTTTCATGTCTTTTACGTCTTCAAAGAAGATAGTTTCCTTTTTTTTTTTTTAGATAGGGTCTCACTCTGTCATCCACGCTGGAATGCAATGGCTCAATCATAGCTTACTGCAGCCTCTAACTTCTGGGCACAAGTGATCCTCCTGACTCAGCCTCCTGAGTAGCTGGGACTACATACGTGCACTACCATGCCTGGCTAATTCTTTTTATTTTATTTTTTGTAAAGACAAGGTCTCACTATGTTGTCCAGGCTGGTCTCAAACTCCTGGGCTCAAGTGATCCTCCCACCTCAGCATCCCAAAGTGCTGGGATGACAGGGGTGAGCTAACATGCCCAGCAGAGAGAGGGTTTCTTAAAGGTTAGCTGCAATGTGGAATCAGAAACCACATGAATGAACTGGGTTGGCATTTGCCAGCCTAATGACCTTGGACAAAGCACTTTGCCTGTAGGCCTCTGTAAAAATGGGAAAGGCAGTAAAAACCCATCTCATAGTGCTGCTGTGAGAATCCAGTGAGATCATGGCTGTCCTTTTTCAGCCTACACAGTAACAATGGCAAATACACTCTTATAAGTGCTTTAGACGGATAACTTATTTAACCTGGTATCAACCTTAAGCTGTAGGTACCATTGCTACTCCCATTTGACAAGAGAGTAAAACTGAGACTCACAGCAGGGGAAGAGTCTGACCCCAGTTCACACAGCCTGGGAATCTGAATGCTGGCAGGCTGGCTCAGGAGCCCATGATCTTTGTGGGTTTGTTTGTTTGTTTTGAGACAATCTCAAAAAAGCCCAGGCTGGATCATGGTCGACTTGGTCACTGCAACTCTGCCTCTCAGGTTCAAAGTTCTCTGCATGCCACCACACCTAGCTAATTTTTGTATTTTAGTAGGGACGGGGTTTCACTGTGTTGCCCAGGCTGGTCTCGAACTCCTGACCTCAAGTGATCCACCCACCTCGGCCTCCCGAAGTGCCAGGATTACAGGCATGAGCCACTGTGCCCGGCCCCTAATTTTTGTATTTTTCAGTAGAGATGGGGTTTCATCATGTTGGGTAGGCTGATCTTGAACTCCTGGCCTCAAGTGATCCACCCGCCTCGGCCTCCTAAAGTGCTGGGATTACAGGTGTGAGACACCGTGCCCGGCCTATTTTTAAACTTTTTAATTTTGTACTACTTTTAGATTTAGCAGAAACATTCCAAAAATATTACAGAGTTCCTGTCTCCCCTCACTCAGTTTCCCCTGATGTTAACATTTTACATAACCATGGTACAATGATTAAAACTGAGAAATCAAGATTGGTTCAATCCTGTTAACTAAACTACAGATCTCATTTGAATTTCACCCGTTTTTCTACTAATGTCCATTTCCCCTTCCAGAATCCGATCCAGGATCTCACATTGCATTTAGCGGTTGTGCCTCCCCAGTCTCCTCCCATCCATTAGTTTCTCAGTCTTCCCTTGTCTTTCATGATCTTGGTATTGCTGAGGACTGATCAGCTATTTTATACAGTATCTCTCATTTGGGATTTGTCTGATACTTTCTCATGACTGGAATTAAGTTATGTATTTTGGGCAAGACTATCATAGATGTGATGTTGTGCCCTTCTTGGTGCATGATACGAAGGATCAAGGTGTGGCTGTGACTTACTGCTGTGACTTATTGATGTTGACCCTGATTGTTTCATTAAGGAGGTGCCTTCTGGGTTTCTCCACTGTAATTATTCTTCCATTTGTAGTTAATAAATATCTTGAGGGAGATGGCTCGAGACAATGCAAATCCCGTTTCTCCTCAATGTTTGTTCACTAATTTTAGCATCGATAAGTGGACCTTGTCGGCAACAATTATTAGTGTGGTGTTTGCCTAATGGTGATTTTCTGATTTTCTAATTCCCTCCTTCTTTTTTTCTTTTTAAATTTTATAACTTTTGTTTTGTTTTGTTTTTGAGACGGTGTCTTGCTCTGTTGCCCAGGCTGGAGTGCAGCGGCACAATCCCGGCTCACTGGAACCTCCACCTCCCAGGTTCAAGCAATTCTCCTGCCTCAGCCTCCTGAGTAGTGGGGATTACAGGTGCATGCTGCCACGCCTGGCCAAGTTTTTGTAATTTAGTAGAGACGGGGTCTCACTGTGTTGCCCAGGCTGGTCTTGAACTCCTGAGCTCAGGCAATCTGCCTGCCTCATCCTCCCAAAGTGCTAGGATTACAGGCGTGAGCCACTGTGCCCGGCCAATAACTTTTAATTAATTAATTTATTTATTTTGAGACAGAGTCTTGCTCTGTCACCCAGGCTGGAGTGCAGTGGCGCAATCTCAGCTCATTGCAACCCCTACCTCCCAGGCTCAAGTGACCTTCATCACCTCTGCCTCCTGAGTAGCTGGGACTACAGGGATGCACCACCATGCCTGGCAATTTTTGTATTTTTGTAGAGACAGAGTTTCACCATGTTGCCCAGGCTGGTCTGGAACTCCTGGGCTCAAGCAATCCACTTGCCTCAGCCTCCCAAAGTGTTGGGATTATATATGTGAACTACTGTGCCCAGCCTCCCCACTTCTTTTTTTTTTTTTGGTCTATTGTTCCTATTCAATATAGTAGCTCCTTCCATCTGATTGAAATTTTATTGTAAGAAAGAGCTGTCCCTCCCTGCTCCCTTTATTACTTTATTCAATGATTTATTTATATCATGGACTCATGGATATCCATTTTATTCCATGGGTGAAAAATCTGATGTTATGATTGTCCCAGATTCGGTCTCTCAGAATTTCTTCAGATTGGGTTCTGTGTTCTTCCAACAAGGCTCCATCATTTCTGAGCACTTCTTCACTTGATGACATCACAAATGATTCCAGGATCCTCTTGTGTATTTCCTGTTCCATCCTGGGAAGCATCTATTTCCCACAATAAGTTCCAGTTTCTTTTCTTTCTTTTTTTTTTTTTTTTTTCCCAGATGGAATTTCGCTCTTGTCACCCAGGCTGGAGTACAGTGGTGTGATCTTGGCTCACAGCAACCTCCACCTCCTGGGTTCAAGCGATTCTCCTGCCTCAGCCTCCCAAGTAGCTGGGACTACAGGCATGCACCACCAAGCCCAGCTGACTTTTGTATTTTTAGTAGAGATGGGGTTTCACCATGTCAGTCAGGCTGGTCTCGAACTCCTGACCTCGTGATCTGCCTGCCTTAGCCTCCCAAAGTGCTGGGATTACAGGCATGAGCCACTGCGCCCAGCCCTCCAGTTCCTTTTTATTGGAGCATGGGTATTTAGAAACTAAGATCTGGGCACTAGGTGTGCTCATTGCCTCTGGGATGTCATTGCTTCTAGTTGCTCTCAACAAACACAGCGAGGCAATACATGCATGTACACGAAGCTGCATATTCATACATCTATGTGTGAATCTGTATAAAAATTAATTACCTGGTTGGCCACGGTGGCTCAGCACTTTGGGAGGCCAAGGCGGGCGGATCACTTGAGGTCAGGAGTTCGAGACCAGCCCGGCCAACATAGTGAAACCCCATCTCTACCAAAAATACAAAAAATTAGCCAGGCACGGTGGCATGTGCCTGTAATCCCAGCTACTCAGGAGGCTGGGGCAGGAGAATCACTTGAACCTGGGAGGTGGAGGTTGCAGTGAACCAAGATCACACCACTGCCCTCCAGCCTGGGCGACAGAGCAAGATTCCAACTAAAAAGAAAAAATAAATAAATAAATAAATAAATAAATAAATAAAATTGAATTACCATGAGATCATACTGATATCCCCGATATCAGCCCAGCACCATGGGTTTATTTTAGCCTTATCTTTCCTTATTTGTAACTTCTTTCTCTAACACTCAGAAACCTCACTCTTACTGTCTACAATATATTTATTTGTTCAATCCTAGTGTATACATAAAGCATGTGGTGGCTCACACCTGTAATCTCAGCACTTTGGGAGGCAGAGGCGGGTGGATCACCTGAGGTCAGGAGTTCAAGACCAGCCTGGCCAACATGGTAAAACCCCGTCTCTACTAAAAATACAAAAAATTAGCCGTGTGTATTGGCAGATGCCTGTAATCCCAGCTACTTTGGAGGCTGAGGCAGAAGAAACACTTCAACCTGGGAGGCGGAGGTTGCAGTGAGCCGAAATCGTGCTATTGCACTCCAGCCTTGGCAACAAGTGCGAAACTCTATGTATGTGTATATATGTGTGTATGTATATATATGTGTGTATGTATATATATGTGTGTATGTGTGTGTATATATATATATATATATATATATATATATATATATATATAGCAGTTTCAGAATCATTTACAGGTGTGCCTGTGAGAAGCACGCAATGCCAAGGTGACAGCCTTTATGCACAGTCCTTTTTGCCTTTTGCCTTATAATAATACCCAGTTACGACACTGTTTCTTGCAGTTATTATTCTTCCTCACCCCCTTCCATGTGGTTATGTTATTCTTTTTTTTTTGTCTGGTTAGGTCCACTCATTAGTGTTTCTATTCCATATTGGGTTCCCCCCACATCCTGATAGTTTTAATTATTTATTTTGTGAGTGTGTGAGGGAAATGTGAAACATGACTGTAGTTCCAGGAGTCAAAATTATACGAAAAGCCTGACTCAGACAAGTGTCTCTGTTTCTTCATCCCTACTACTCTTTCCCATTCCTCCTTTCTTTCTTTCTTTTTTTTTTTTTTTTTTGAGATGGAGTCTCACTCTGTCACCCAGGCTGGAGTGCCGTGGTGTGATCTCGGCTCACTGCAACCCTCACCTCCCAGATTCAAGCGATTCTCCTGTCTCAGCCTCCTGAGTAGCTGGGACTACAGGTGTGTGCCACCACACCCAGCTAATTTTTGTAGTTTTAGTAGAGATGGGGTTTCACTGTGTTAGCCAGGTTGGTCTTGAACTTCTGACCTCAGGTGATCCACCTGCCTTGGCCTCCCAAAGTGCTGGGACTACAGGCATGAGCCACCGTGCCTGGCCCCCGTTTCTTTCTTTTCTTTCTTTCTTTCCTTCTTTCTTTTTTTCTCTTTCTTTCTTTCTTTCTTCCCTCCCTCCCTCCCTCCCCTCTTTCTTTCTTTCTTTCTTTCTTTCTTTCTTTCTTTCTTTCTTTCTTTCTTTCTTTCTTTTTCTTTCTTTCTTTCTTTCTTTCTTTTCTCTCTCTCTCTCTCTCTTTCTTTCTTAGACAGGGTCTTGCTCTGTCACCCAGGCTGGAGTGAGTGAGTGGCACAATCTCAGCTCACTGCAACTTCCACCTCTTGGGTTCAAGTGACTCTCCTGCCTCAGCCTCCTGGGTAGCTGGATTACAGGCACACACCACCATGCCCAGCTAATTTTTATAGTTTTAGTAGAGACCAGCTTTTGCCATATTGGCCAGGCTGGTCTCAAACTCTTGACCTCAAGTGATCCACCTGCCTGAGCCTCCCAAAGTGCTGGGATTGCAGGCGTGAGCCACCGCACCCAGCTAATCTTTGCATTTTTAGTAGAGGTGGGGTTTCACCCTGTTGGCCAAGCTGGTCTCAAACTCCTGGCCTCAAAGTGATCTACCCACCTCGGCCTCCCACAATGCTAGGCATACAGGCATGAGCCACCACGTCTGGCCCCCTCTTTTTTTCTACCTCATTTACCACTCATCCCCTGTAAGTAATTCATCTCTTTAGTACCTGGTGTATCCTTTCTTTATTTCTTTGTACAAATGAGCAGAGACACCTGCATATTTTCTATACCCTCTTACATTAAGGGCAGCTAACTATACTCTTAGGCACTTTGCTTTTTTTGGTTTAACAATATGTCCTGGAAACATTTCATAGCAGTTCTTGGAACTTGTCCTCATTCTTTTTTACACCATTGTATGGATGTTATTGAGTCACTCTCCTAAATATGGGCATTTAGGTTGTTTCTCGTATTTTGCAATTACAAAGAGTACTGCCATAAATAACCCTGGGCACATGCATTTTTGTATGGCTGGAGGAAGAACTCTTAACATTACACTACACCACACGGTATTTTTAAAACCTTGACTTGGGTGCTAACATTTAAGAATTTGAAGCTATCACTTCAAAATCTGGATTTTCACATCTGTCTATATATGCTCCTGGGATATAAAAACCACTGTGTAAAGATATGTTGTAGGCTGGGTGTGGTGGCTCACCCAAAGTGCTAATCTCAGCACTTCGGGAGGCCAAGGTGGGCAGATCACGAGGTCAGTATTTCGAGGCTAGCCTGGCCAACATGGTGAAACCCTGTCTCTACTAAAACTACAAAAATTAGCAGGGCGTGGTGGCACGCACCTGTAATCCCAGCTACTCAGGTGGCTGAGGCACGAGAATCACTTCAACCCAGGAGGTGGAGGTTGCAGTGAGCCAAGATTGCGTCACTGCACTCCAGCTTGGGCGACAGAGCGAGACTTAATCTCAGAAAAAAAAAAAAAAAAAAAAAAGATGTGTTCTAGAAGTCAATAGAAAAGCCGGGCACATGTTCACGCCTGTAATCCCAGCACTTTGGGGACCGAGGAGGGAGGGTTGCTCAAGTCCAGGAGTTCAAGACCAGCCTGGGCAACATGGCAAGATCCCATCTCTGTGAAAAAAAATTAAAAATCAGTGGGCATGCTAGTGCATGCCTGTGGTCCGAGCTACTCAGGAGGCTGAGGCGGGAGGATCACTTGAACCCAGGAGGCAGGGTATATTAGTTTTGATGCTGTTGATAAAGACATACCTGAGACTGGGAAGAAAAACAGGTTTAATTGGACTTACAGTTCCACATGGCTGGGGAGGCCTGAGAATTAGGACAGGAGGCGAAAGGCACTTCTTACATGGTGGTGGCAAGAAAAAATGAGGAAGAAGCAGAAGCAGAAATCCCTGATAAAACCATCAGCTCTCATGAGACTTATTCACTACCACAAGAACTGCGCCCATGATTCAAATGATCTCCCTCCATGTCCCTCTCACAACATGTGGGAATTATGGGTGTACAATTCAAGATGAGATCTGGGTGGGGACACAGAGCCAAACCATATCATTTTGCCTCTGGCCCCTCCAAATCTCATATCCTCACATTTCAAAACCAATCATGCCTTCCCAACAGTCCCCCAAGGTCTTAACTCATTTCAGCATTAACCCAAAAGTCCACAGTCCAAAGTCTCATCTGAGGCAAGTCAAGACCCTTCCACCTATGAGCCTGTAAAATCAAAAGCAAGCTAGTTACTTCCTAGATACAATGGGGGTACAGGTATTGGGTAAATACAGCTATTCCAAATGGGAGAAATTGGCCAAAACAAAGGTGTTACAGGGCCCATGCAAGTCCAAAATCCAGCAGGGCGGTCAAATTTTAAAGCTCCAAAATGATTTCCTTTGACTCCAGGCCTCACATGCAGGTCATGCTGATGCAACAGGTGGGTTCCCATGGTCTTGGGCAGCTCTGCCCCTGTGGGTTTGCAGGGTACAGCCTCCCTTCTGGCTGCTCTCACAGGCTGGCATTGAGTGTCTGCAGCTTTTCCAAGAACACAGTTCAAGCTGTCAGTGGATCTACAATTCTGGAGTCTAGAGGACAGTGGCCCTCTTTTCACAGCTCCACTAGGTGGTACCCCAGTAGGGACTCTGTGTGGGGGCTCCAGCCCCACATTTCCCTTCTGCACTGCCCTAGCAGAGGTTCTCCATGAGAGCCCCGCCCCTACTTCTGCCTGGGCATTCAGGCGTTTCCATAGATCTTCTGAAATCTAGGCAGAGGTTCCCAAACCCCAATTCTTGACTTCTGCACACCTGTAGGCTCAAAACCATGTGGAAGCTGCCAAGGCTTGGGGATTGCACCCTCTGAAGCCACGGCCCGAGCTCTATGTTGGCCCCTTATAGCCACATCTGGAGCAGCTAGAATGCAGGACACCAAGTCCCTAGACTGCACACAGCACAGGGACCCTGGGCCCTGCCCATGAAACCATTTTTTCCTCTTAGACCTCCGGGTCTGTGATGGGAGGGGCTGCTGCAAGGGTCTCTGACATGCCCTGGAGATATTTTCCCCATCGTCTTGGGGATGAACATTCATCTCCTCATTACTTATGCAAATATCTGTAGCCAGTTTGAATTTCTCCTCAGAAAATGGGATTTTATTTTCTATCCCATCATCAGTCTGCAAATTTTCTGAACTTTTATGCTCTGCTTCCCTTTTAAAACTGAATGTCTTTAACAGCACATCTTGAATGCTTTGCTGCTTAGAAATTTCTTCCACCAGATACCCTAAATCATCTCTCTCAAGTTCAAAGTTCCAGTAATCTCCAGGGCATGGGCAAAATCCACCAGTCCCTTTGCTAAAAGATAACAAGAGTCACCTTTGCTCCAGTTCCCAACAAGTTTCTCATCTCCACCTGAGAGCACCTCTGCCTGGATTTCATTGTCCATATCATTATCAGTATTTTTGTCAAAGCCATTCAATGAGTCTCTAGGAGGTTCCAAATTTTCCCACATTTTCCTGTCTTCTTCTGAGCCCTCTAAACTGTTCCAACTTCTGTCTGTTACCCAGTTCCAAAGCCGCTTCCACATTTTCAGGTATCTTTTCAGCAGCACCCCACTCTACTGGTACCAACTTACTGTATTAGTCCATTTTCATGCTGCTGATAAAGACATACCCAAGACTGGGAAGAAAAAGAGGTTTAATTGGACTTACAGTTCCACATGGCTGGGGAGGCCTTAGAATCATGGCAGAAGGTGAAAGCCATTTCTTTTTTCTTTCTTTCTTTTTTTGAGACAGACAGAGTCTTGCTCCTTCGCCAGGCTGGAATGCAGTGGTGTGCTCTTGGATCACGGCAACCTCCGTCTCCCGGGTTAAAGTGATTCTCCTGCCTCAGCCTCCCAAATAGCTGGGACTACAGGCGCATGCCACCATGCTTAGCTAATTTTTGTATTCTTAGTAGAGATGGGGTTTCACCATGTTGGCCAGGATGGTCTCGATCTCCTGACCTCGTGATCTGCCCGCCTCGGCCTCCCAAAGTGCTGGCTTTACAGGCGTCAGCCGCTACACCTGGCTGGTGAAAAGCATTTCTGACATGGCGGTGGCAAGAGAAAATGAGGAAGAAGCAAAAGTGGAAACCCCTGATAAACTCATCAGATCTCGTGAGACTTATTCACTACCATGAGAACAGTATGGGGGAAACTGCCCCCTTGATTCAAACAGTCTCCCACTGGTCCCTCCCACAACACGTAGGAATAATGGGAGTACAATTCAAGATGAGATTTGGACAGGGACACAGAGCCAAACCATCTCACTGAGGTTGCAGTGAGCCAAGATTGCGCCATTGCATTTCAGCCTGGGCAATAGGGCAAGACTCCTCCTCAAAAAAAAAAAAAAAATTAGCTGGGCATGGTGGCATGTGCCTGTGGTTCCAGCTACTTGGGAGGCTGAGGCAGGAGGATCACTTGAGCCCAGGAGGCCAAGGCTGCAGTGAGCTAAGATGGCACCACTGCACTTCCAGCCTGGGCAATAGAGCGAGACCCTATCTCCGAGAAAAAAAAAAAAAAGTCAATAGCTTTGCTGGTACCGGGCCTGTTTCCTGCTTGCTTTGTGGCTATCGCCAGATCTGACTGATGGCTGCCCCTTTGAGATAGGGCAGGGTCTACAGTCTTGGCCTCTAGACACCCAAGCTGGCAACCCTTAAATGATATCATGTGTGTACAATAGTTGGCACAAGACCTGCACACAGTAAATAATGATATTAATAATAATACTCATTCCCCCCATATAACCCTAAGTATACTAGGTACTGTTTCACGTGCTTTACTTATATTTATTCATCTAAGCTTCATAACAACCATATAGGGTAGAGACTATTATTTTTCCATTTTACAGACAGGAAAACTGAGGCTCAGAGAGGTTAAGTGATGTGCCCCAGGAAAGCTCAGCTTAGAAATGGCAGAGCTGGCTCATGCCTGTAATCCCAGGACTTTGGGAGGCTAAGGTGGGTGGATCACCTGAGGTCAGGAGTTCAAGACCAGCCTGGCCAACATGGCAAAACTACATCTCTACTAAAAATGTAAAAATTAGCCAGGCGTGGTGGCACATGCTTGTAATCCCAGCTACTTAGGAGGCTGAGTCAGGAGAATCGCTTGAACCTGGGAGGCGGCAGAGGTTGCAGTAAGTTGAGATTGCACCACTGTACTCCAGCCTGGGCAGCAGAGTGAGACCCCAACTCAAAAAAAAAAGAAAAAAGAAATGGCAGAGCTGGGATTGAACTTGGGCAGTTCCAGAACCTGTATCCTTAACCACTAACTGTTCAACAGTGGTCAACGCCCCTCACTTTTTCTGCACATCCCTCCCACCCTGCCCAGGCCTCACTCCCGGTCTACCCTCTGTCCCTTTCTCCCCAGGTGAGCCAGGCTCCATGACTGTAACCTGGACCACATGGGTCCCAACCCGCTCTGAAGTGCAATTCGGGTTGCAGCCGTCGGGGCCCCTGCCCCTCCGCGCCCAGGGCACCTTCGTCCTCTTTGTGGACGGGGGCATTCTCCGGCGGAAGCTCTACATACACCGAGTCACGCTTCGCAAGCTGCTGCCGGGGGTTCAGTATGGTGAGAGGGGCCCCAGGCTGAGCTGTTGAGGAGGAATGGGAAGAGGAGTGAGATGCAGACTAGAAGCTACCACTGGCCGGTGGCTCAGGCTGGGCTGGTAACTCCTCTGCCTATCTGCAAGCCTGTTGTATGAGACCCCAGGATGAAAACGGAAGGTGCCGGGGAAGGCAGACCGAAGAGGCATGGGCCACCCCCACCCCCACCAGTCCCCCCATCTCCTCCCCTCCACCAGTCGGGGAAGGATGGGGTTGGAGGGAGGGTCCCGGGGCGCCCCAGCTGACTGCGACCTTTTCCTCTCCCATTCAGTTTATCGCTGTGGCAGTGCGCAGGGCTGGAGCCGTCGGTTCCGCTTCAGGGCCCTCAAGAATGGGGCCCACTGGAGTCCCCGTCTGGCTGTGTTTGGGGACCTGGGGGCTGACAACCCGAAGGCCCTCCCGCGGCTGCGCAGGGACACCCAGCAGGGCATGTATGACGCCGTTCTCCATGTGGGTGAGGCATCCGCAGGGGCACGCGGAGGGATGGTGGAGGGGGGGGCCCGCAGGGATGGTGGGGGGCGCGCGCAGGGATGGTGGGGGGCGCGCAGGGATGGTGGGGGGGGCGCGAGTCGGGGGCGGTGCCAGGACCATGGAGGGGACAGGGCTGGGGCCAGTGTGTCTCTGAAGGGACAGGGGATGAGATGGTGTCTGTGGCCAACCAGCCTGCCTAGGTTAAAATCCCAACTCTGGCGCTCTTGCCAGGAGCAGGGGTTTCCCCCCGTATATTTTGATTAGAGAGAAAGCTGGTTCCGAGTTCGCAGGACTGTTGTGATGACTACGTGAGTTCGCTTTGCCTTGCAGGCTGCAGGTGCACTTCGGTGTCCTTGTGCTGGTTATTATTATTATTGCTGCTGCTGTTATTTAAGAGGGGGAAGGGAATGAGACGGGTAATGGGGATTGGGGATTGTGTGCTTCAAAGTGCAGACTCTGGAATCAGGCTCCCTAGGTTTTACTTCTACATCTTCACTAGCCAGCTGTGTGACCTGGGGCCTCAGTTTCCCCATCTGAAATGGGAATAATAATAATTATACTCATCTTGGGCCGGGCACGGTGGCTCATGCCTGTAATTCCAGCACTTTGTGAGGCCAAGGTGGGTGGATCACTTGAGGTCAGGAGTTGGAGACCAGCCTGGCCAACATGGTGAAACCCCATCTCTACTAAAACTACAAAAATTAGCCAGGTGTGGTGGCACGTGTCTGTAATCCCAGGTACTTGGGAGGCTGAGGCAGGAGAATCGCTTGAACCCAGGAGGCAGAGGTTGCAGTGAGCCAAGATGGCACCACTGCACTCCAGCCTGGGCAGCAGAGGGAGACTCTGTCTCAAAAAAAAAAAAAAAAAAGTACCCATCTTGGCCCGGCACAGTGGCTCACACCTGTAATTCCAGCACTTTGGGAAGCTGGTTTTGAATTCCTGGGCTGATACTCTTGCCTCAGCCTCCCAAAGTGCTGGGATTAACAGGCGTGAGTCACCATACCTGGCTCTCTCAATTCCAATGAAAGCAGAGCTGGGCCTGGGTCCTCACCCTCCTTCCACCCCCTCACCCAGGAGACTTTGCCTACAACATGGATCAGGACAACGCCCGTGTCGGGGATAGGTTCATGCGGCTCATTGAACCCGTGGCTGCCAGCCTGCCGTACATGACATGCCCCGGGAATCACGAAGAACGCTAGTGAGGACCGAGGGCGGTGGCGGTTGGCGAGGGCAGGATCAATGGAAATGGTCCCATTTTTCTTAGTGTCTCCCTTGAGTCTCTCATGCTGCAGAATTTCAATTGTGGTAGCAAGAGGAGATGGGAGTGGGCTGGAAGCTGGACTCAGGGCCTGACAGTGGCACGGTATAGGAATAGGGCTGTGAAATTCAGTCCCTCACCTCCATCCCTTGTACTTCCTTTATTCCAGCAACTTCTCTAACTACAAGGCTCGCTTCAGCATGCCGGGGGATAATGAGGGCCTGTGGTACAGGTAATGTGGGGGTGCTGGGGGACTGGCCCTCTCCCCTGAAGGATGGGAGATGCAGGGGAGCCTGGTTCCTGACCCCTGCCCTTTGACTCCTCCAGCTGGGATTTGGGTCCCGCCCACATCATCTCCTTCTCCACCGAGGTCTATTTCTTTCTCCATTATGGCCGCCACCTGGTACAGAGGCAGTTTCGCTGGCTGGAGAGTGACCTCCAGGTAACTTGGGTGGAGGTCCCCTGTAGTCCCCTGGCCGGCCCCACCTCCCCCTCCGCCCCCGACTCCTAGCCCCTCACCCTGGGCCCTTCTCCCTAGAAAGCCAATAAGAACCGGGCAGCCCGGCCCTGGATCATCACCATGGGGCACCGGCCCATGTACTGCTCCAACGCAGATCTGGACGACTGCACACGACATGAAAGCAAGGTGAGGTCCCTCCCTGAGAGACAGTGGGGAGGTGCTGAGAGCCAGGTAGGCGTCAGTCTGCGTCACCCTCACACGCTCATTCACCCTGCCCAGGTCCGCAAAGGCCTCCAAGGCAAGCTGTACGGGTTGGAGGATCTTTTCTACAAATATGGTGAGTGACCCTCAGGACCTATGCCCCACACTCCACCTCTCCCCGATTCAGAGGTCTGATCACCGCTTGCTCTGTCTCAGGAGTGGATCTGCAGCTGTGGGCTCATGAGCACTCGTATGAACGACTGTGGCCAATTTACAACTACCAGGTGAGGCACGGGAAGGGCTGGGCGCCCACACAGCTGGGGTCAGGGTGGTCAGATGCCTCCGGCATGGCCTCGTGTGACTCCCTGCCACCCAACGTTGTTCCCTTCCCCAGGTATTTAATGGCAGCCGAGAGATGCCCTACACCAACCCTCGAGGGCCTGTCCACATCATCACAGGATCTGCCGTGAGCAGGGGGAAGGGTGCCTTTGCCTTCTCTCTCTCTTCCTATCTATGGAGGGCTGACTTTGTTCCAGCCTGAGTGCTGGGTGCTTTACACAGTAGATATCACTTAACCCTCAGTCCTAAGGTCAGGAACTCCTAGCAGCATGTCCGTTGGACGGATGCAGGAACAGGCACAGACAGGAAAACACTTGCTCAAAGTCACAGGTCAAATAAGTGGCAGAGGTTGGGAGTTCTTCCACCATAAAGTTACTATAGTTCCCTTTTTAATTAATAACTATCATGGGGGTCCGGGCACAATGACTCATGCCTGTCATCCTAGCACTTTGGGAGGCTGAGGCTGGAGGATCACTTGAGGCCAGGGGTTGGAGACCAGCCTGGCAAATACAGCAAAACCTCATCTGTACAAAAAAAAAAAAAATTAAAAAAGAAATTAGCTGGGCGAGGTGGTGCTTGCTTGTAATTTTAGCTATTCAAAAGGATGAGTCAGGAGGATTGATGAGTGCAGGAGGTCAAGGCTGTAGTGAGCTGAGATCTCGCCATTGCACTCCAGCCTGGGCAACAAAATGAGAACCTTTCACACACACACACAAAAAGATACTGGGGGGCTAGGTGCGGTGGCTCATTCCTGTAATCGCAGTACTTTGGGAGGTTGAGGCAGGACGATTGCTTGATCCCAGGAGTTCGAGGCTACAATGAGTTATGATCACACCAATGTACTCTAGCCTGGGTGACAAAGCAAGATCGCATCTCTAAACAACAACAACAAAAAACTATCTTGGGGGAGATCCTTTTAGACCATGCAAATGTCCTGTTTCTTTTTTTTTTCTCTTTTTTTGTTTTGAAACGGAGTCTCGCTCTGTTGCCCAGGCTGGAGTGCAGTGGCATGATCTCAGTTCACTGCAACCTCTGCCTCCTGGTTCAAGAGGTTTCCGGCTAATTTTTGTACTTTTGGTAGAGATGGGATTTCACCATGTTGGCCAGGCTGGTCTCAAACTCCTGACCTCAAGTGATCTGCCTGCCTCGGCCTCCCAAAGTGCTGGGATTACAGGTGTGCCTGGCCCAAATGTCCCGTTTCTCCTCAAACTTTCACCTTCTTATTTTAGAACCCATTAGTGGACCCTGCCTGTAACAGTTATTACTAAGCTGTTCCAGTGAGGTTTTTCTTTCTTTCTTTCTTTCTTTCTTTCTTTCTTTCTTTCTTTCTTTCTCTTTCTTTCTTTCTTTCTCTTTCTTTCTCTTTCTTTCTTTCTTTCTTCTTTCTTTCTTCCTCCCTCCCTCCCTCCCTCCCTTCCTTCCTTCCTTCCTGTCTTTCTCTCTCTCTCTCTCTCTTTCTTTCTTTTTTTTTTTTCCACTCTTGTTGCCCAGGCTGGAGTGCAGTGGTGCGATCTCGGTTCACTGCAACCTCCACGTCCCGGGATCAAGCAATTGTCCTGCCTCAGCCTCTCAAGTAGCTGGGAATACAGGTGCCCACCCCCATGCCCAGTTAAGTTTTATATTTTTAGTACAGATGAGGTTTCACCACGTTGGCGAGGCTGGTCTCAAACTCCTGACCTCGGGTGATCGGCCCACCTCGGCCTCCCAAAGTGCTGGGATTACAGACGAGAGCCACTGCTCCCTGCCTTACTGTGCTGTTCTAATGGGGATTTCCTGTCACCCTCACTCTTCCAAGATTTATGAATTGAGATCCTCCTGCAAGGCTGACTTGTGTCTTCTGCCACATTTGTTCAGTTGGTTAATTGTTTATTTGTGTCCGTGTGAACTAATGGGTAATTTATTTTACCCCGCGGGTTATTATCCAACACGACTGTTATTTATCTGGATGTTTAAGTTGTGCCGGCTCTGGCCATCAGTGGGCTCCTGTCTCCTTTCCACTCATCCCCTCCTTATTCTATGGCACTTCAAAACATTCCAGGATCATCATGTGTTTTTTTATTTGCTCAGCCTGGGAATCTACCCCTTCTCCATGGAGCGAGGCTTAGTTTTTTAATTTTTAAATTTAATTTTAAAAATTTTGGCCACACGCAGTGGCTCATGCTTATAATCCCAACACTTTGGGAGGCTGAGGCGGGCAGGTCACTTGAGGGCAGGAGTTTGAGACCAGTCTGAGCAACATGGTGAAACCCCGTCTCTATCAAAAAATACAAAATTTAGCCATGCATGGTGGTGCACACCTGTAGTCCCAGCTACTTGGGAGGCCAAAGTGGGAGGATCATTTGAGCCCAAGAAGTTGAAGCTGCGGTGAGCTGAGATTGCGCTACTGCACTCTAACCTGGGTTCAGAGCAAGACCCCATCTGAAAAACAAAAATGTTTTTGATAGAGACAGTCTCACTATGTTGCCCAGGCTGGTCTCGAATTCCTGGGCTTAAGTGATCCCCCAGCTCGGCCTTCCAAAGCTGCTTCTTGCAAATGATTAAGAGCAAAGTGAGGCTGGGTGCGGTGGCTCATGCCTGTAATGCCAGCACTTTGGGAGGCTGAGGTGGGTGGATTTCTTGAGTCTAGGAGTTCGAGACCAGCCTGGGCAACATGACAAAACCCTGTTTCTGGTAAAATAATAATAATTATTATAATTATATATATATATATGAATATATATGAATCACTTGTAATAAAAATTCAAACAGTTACAGAGGGCAGGAGGTGAACAGAAGCCACTCACACCACACATTGCCCCACTCTCGGTTGTTGACTCTCTTGAGGCATTTTACAATGTTCTCTGCATATGCAAAGGAGTAATTGTTTAGATAGAGACATGTTACTGTATTGCTTACTTAAAAAAAAAAAAAAACTTAGATCGTGGGTCATGCCCTAGTGCTTCTCAAACTTGGTGCACATCAGAATTACCTATGGAGCTTTTAAAAGTCCAGTGCTTGGGCCTGACCCCGGACAAAATACCAGAATCCCTGGCATTGATCTCCCAGAGTAGCTGCCACACGGAGCACGAAATAGAATGCTGTCAGCACCAGATGGCTTCTCACGGCCCTTGGCAGCCAGGCTCTGCCCATGGGTGATTGCTATTCTGATTTTATCAGCACAAATTGGTTTTTTTCTTTAATTAAGAAATCTGAGGCCGGGAGCGGTGGCTTACGCCTGTAATCCCAACACTTTGGGAAGCTGAGGCGGGCAGATCACCTGAGGTTAGGAGTTGGAGACCAGCCTGCCCAACATGGCAAAACCCCATCTCTACTAAAAACACAAAAAATTAGCCGAGCATGGTGGCGGGCACCTGTAATCCCAGCTACTCAGGAGGCTAAGGCAGGAGAATCGCTTGAACCTGGGAGGCGGAGGTTGCAGTGAGCCAAGATTGTGCCATTGCACTCCAGCCTGGGCAACAAGAGCAAAACTCTGTCTCAAAAATAAAAAATAAAAAATAAATTGAAATTATTTCAGACCAACAGAAAAGTTGCGCTAACAATACAAGGACTTTCCATATCCACTTCACCAAGATTTCCCAAATATGAACATTTAACCACATTTATTTATTTATTTATTTATTTATTTATTTATTTATTTATTTATTTATTTTGAGACAGAGTTTCACTATTGTTGCCTAGGCTGGAGTGCAATTGGCGTGATCTCAGCTCACTGCAAACTCTGCTTCCCGGGTTCAAGCAATTCTCCTGCCTCAGCCTCCCAAGTAGCTGGGATTACAGGCATGTGCCACCACCCCTGCTGATTTTGTATTTTTAGTAGAGACGAGGTTTCTCCATATTGGTCAAGCTGGTCTCAAACTCCTGACCTCAGGTGATCTGCCCACCTCAGCCTCCCAAAGTGCTGGGATTACAGGCGTGAGCCACCGTGCCCAGCTTAACCATATTTTTAAAGAAAAAAATAGAGACAGGGTCTAGCTCTGTCACCCAGGCTGGAGTGCACTGGCTCGATCATAGCTCACTGCAACCTCCAACTCCTGGGCTCAAACCATTCTCCTGCCTCAGCCTCTTGAGTAGCTGGAACTACAGGCATGCCTGGCTAATTTTTTTAAATGTATTTTTTACTTTTTGTAGAGACAGCGTCTTGCTATATTGCCCAGGCTTGTCTTGAACTCCTGGCCTCAAGCAGTCCTCCTGCTTTGGCCTCCCAAAGTGCTGGGATTCCAGGTGTCAGCCACTGTGCCTGGCTAAACATGTTTGTTTTAATCTCTTTCTCTCTCCATTTTAGTCTTATTTTCAGGTCTAATCAAGAGCAAGCTGCAGACATGATGCTCCTTTACCACTTTCTCTGTATTTCCTAAAAAAAAAAAAAAAATTCTTATATCATCACAGTATAATTATCAAATTCAAGTAATTAACATTGATAATATACTATTATCTACACTACAGACCTTATTAAAGTTTAGTCAATTGTCCCCTTGGTGTCTTTTAAATCAAAGCAAAGATTTTTTTTTTTTAACCCTGATCCAGTATCCGTATTTAGGTGTCTTGTGTCTTTCATTCCTTTCTTCTTCTTCTTCTTTTTTTTTTTCAGATGGAGTCTCGCTATGTTGCCCAGGATGGAGTCCAGTGGCGAGATCTTGGCTCACCGCAACCTCTGCCTCCTGGGTTCAAGCGATTCTCCCACCTCAGCCTCCTGAGTAGCTAGGATTACAGGCCTACGTCACCACGCCTGGCTAATTATTGTATTTTTAGTAGAGACGGGGGTTTCACCATGTTGGCCAGGCTGGTCTTGAACTCCTGACCTCGTGATCTGCCCGCCTCGGCCTCCCAAGGTGCTGGGATTACAGGCGTGAGCCACCACGCCCGGCGTCTCTTTCATTCCTTTCATCAGAAACATTCTCTACTCTTTCTTCATTTTTCATGACCTTGACAATTTTGAAAAGCACAGCGAGTTGTTTTGTGGAATTTCCTTTGGGTTTGTTTGATGTCTGCTCATGATTAGATAGAAGTTGTGCATCTTTGCTAAGAATACACAGAACAGATACTGTGTTCTTCCCAATACATCCTGCAAGGAGGCACATGGTGTCTTTTTTGAGTTAGAATCTCGCTCTGTCCCCAAGGCTGGAGTACAGTGTTACGATCTCGGCTCACTACAGCCTGGACCTCCCAGGCTCAAGCGATTCTCCCACCTCAGCCTCCTGAGTAGCTGGGATTACAGGCATGCACCACCACTCCCAGCTTATTTTTGTATTGACGGGGTTTCGCCATGTTGCCCAGGCTGGTCTTGAACTCCTGGGCTCAAGCAATCTGCCCGCCTCGGCCTCCCAGAGTGCTGGAATTACAGGCGTGAGCCACTGCGCTCGGCTGCACGATGTCTTTTTAACCTCTTTGAGCCTCTTATTTCTCAGCTGAAAGTGTGGTATGGATCGGTCTCATTACTGATGATGCTCACTTCGATCACTTGGTTAGGGAGGTATCTGCCAGCCCTCTCTACCATAAAGTGATTCTCTTTTTTCCTTTGTAATTAACAAGCATCTCCTGGAGAGATACTTTGCGACTATGCAAACGTCCTGTTATGCCTCAAACTTTCCCTGCTAGTTTTATCATCCATTCACGATCCTTGCTTCAATCCAGTACTACAATGCTGGATGCAAAATGGTGATTTTCCTCACCCCAGCATCCTCTCTTCTTCTCATGCCTGGCTTTTCTGCTGCAAGCACGAGCATTCTGTTTCCCCAGGCGCTGGTGTTTTAAAAAGCTTTCTTGGAGGGTCTACTGTGCAGCCAGGCTTCAGATCCAGTGATTTCTCTGTTCTTCAAATTGCTTTTTCTCCTTCACACACATCTTGGCCATCTTTCTGTATCACCCCGCTTCCCTGCTTTGCGATGGCTATGCTATAATGTATTTAACTGACTCCCTGATGGGCGTTGGGATGGCTTCCAGTTCAGGGCTTTCACTGTAATGCTGTAGTGGGCAGCCTTACACAGCCATGTACTTTTCTAGAAGTCAGAGACCCAGAGCAAGGGAAGCCTGCCTGGGACAAATTGTTCAATTGTGAGTATTATTGTGGCCAAGTCTTTTCGTTTTTGTTTTTGTTTGAGACGGTGTCACTCTGCCTCCCAGGCTGGAATGCAGTGGCACAATCTCAGCTTACTGCAACCTCCACCTCCTGGGTTCAAGCAATTATCCTGCCTCAGCTTCCCAAGTAGGTGGGAGTACAGGCGCCCACCACCACACCAGGCTAATTTTTGTATTTTTAGTAGAGACGGGGTTTCACCATGTTGGCCAGGCTGGTCTCTGACCCCTGACCTCAAGTGATCTGCCCTTCTTGGCCTCCTAAAGTGCTGGAATTACAGGCATGAGCCACTGCGCCCAGCCTCTATGGTGGCCAAGTCTTCACTGTCTTCCTTGAGGGCAGCAGGGTCCTGGGCTGGCAGGTCATTTCTGCGGGTCCTCCACCTGCTCTGGGTCTGATCAGTTCTCCCCGCCCCAGGGCTGTGAGGAGCGGCTGACGCCCTTCGCTGTCTTCCCGAGGCCCTGGAGTGCCGTGCGTGTGAAGGAGTACGGGTACACGCGGATGCACATCCTCAACGGGACCCACATCCACATCCAGCAGGTGTCGGACGACCAGGTCAGTGAGGGGCAGGCCCAAGTCACCTGACTGTACAGCCAGGCCCCGCCAGGCAAATGAGCTGTTAAAAACACGGACTCGGCCGGGCGCAGTGGCTCATGCCTGCAACACCTGCAATTTGGTGGGGCTAAGGCATGAGGATCGCTTGAGTCCAGGAGTTCAAGACCAGCCTAGGTATCATGGTGAGACCTAGTCTCTACAAAAATATACAAAAATTGGCCAGGCGCGGTGGCTCACGCCTGTAATCCCAGCACTTTGGGAGGCCGAGGCAGGTGGATCACAAGGTCAGGAGATCAAGACCATCCTGGCTAACATGGTGAAACCCGTTCTCTACTAAAAATACAAAAAAAAAAACTAGCCAGGCATGGTGGCAGGCGCCTATAGTCCCAGCTACTCAGGAGGCTGAGGCAGGAGAATGGCGTGAACCCAGGAGGCAGAGCTTGCAGTGAGCCGAGATCGCACCACTCCAGCCTGGGCGACTGAGCAAGACTCTGTCTCAAAAAAAAAAAAAAAAATTAGGCCAGGTGCGGTGATTCATACCTGAAATGCCAGCACTTTGGGAGGCTGAGGTGGGCACATCACTTGAAGTCAGGAGTTAGAGACCAGCCTGACCAACATGGTGAAACCCTGTCTCTACTAAAAATACAAAAATTAGCTGGCCATGGTGGCGGGTGCCTGTAATCCCAGCTGTAAGGGAGGTTGATGCAGAAGAATCACTTAAATCTGGGAGGTGGAGGTTGCAGTGAGCTGAGATGGTGCCACTGCCCTCCAGCCTGGGAGACAGAGTTAGACTCTGTCTTGGAAGAAAAAAAAAGGAAAATTAGTCAAGTGTGGTGGCAGATGTCTGTAGTCCCAGCTACTTGGGAGGCTGAGGCAGGAGGATCACTTGAGCCCAGGAGTTAGAGTTTGCAGTGAGCTATGATCTCGCCTCTGTACTCCAGCCTGGGCAACAGAGTGAGACCCTAACTCACAACAAAAAAACGAACAAATGTGGACTGTAGAACTAGAAACCTGCTCCTGCTACTTACCAGCTGAGTGACCTTGAGTCACTCATCTAATTTTTTTTTTTTTGAGATGGAGTCTCATTCTGTCACCCAGGCTGGTGTGCAGTGGCGCAATCTTGGTTCACTGCAACCTCCACCTCCCAGGTTCAGGCAATTCTCCTACCTCAGCCTCCCGAGTAGCTGGGATCACAGGCGCCCACCACCACACCTGGCTAATTTTTTGTATTTTTAGTAGAGAATTTTCACTATGTTGGCCAGAATAGTCTCGAACCCCTGCCATCAGGTGATCTGCCCGCCTTGGCCTCCCAAAGTGCTGGGATTACAGGCGTGAGCCACTGCGCTGGGCCCACTTATCTAACTTCTTTGCCTCAGTTTTCCCATCTGTGAGAGGGGATGATCAGTTTCCACCTCACAGGACTACATGGGGGTTGAAGGACTTATTATATATAAAATGCTTAGAACAGTGCGGAACTTGGTAAATTCTGTAGGTATTTACCATCGTGAGGCAGGGGAAGATAAAGATGGGGGATGGGACACAGGTAGGGGAAAACAATAAGATGAGTATGTGGTAGAGGTGGCTTAAGGTTAGGTGGACCCAAATAATAATGGCTCACCTTTATTTATTTTTGCCATTGTAGTTTTAAAATAATGACAATATTTATGATTTATTGAGCATCTACTGCACACCAGGCATTGCCTAGATGCTCTGTATTTAGTAGCACTTTATTTATTTATTTATTTTTGAGACAGCGTTTCACTCTGTTGCCCAGGCTAGAGTGCAGTGGTACAATCTAAGCTCACTGCAACCTCCACCTCCCGGGTTCAAGCAACTCTCCTGCCTCAGACTCCCGCGTAGCTGGGATTACAGGCATGTGCCACCACACCTGGCTAATTTTTTGTATTTTTAGTAGAGATGGGGTTTCGCCATTTTAGCCAGGCTGGTCTTGAACTCCTGACCTCAGGTGATCCACCCACCTCAGCCTCCCAAAGTGCTGGGATTACAGGCGTGAGCCACCGCATCCGGCCGCAGTAGCACTTTATACACCAAAACAATCCCATAGGAGTGAATTTCCTCTCCATTTTATAGGTGAGGGAACTGAGGCTCAGGGAGGGGAAGTAATTTTCCCAGGGTCACACAGCTGGAGGACGGCCGAGCTGGGATCTGGTAGCTACCATTTATTGAGTGGCACATGCACCGGGCTCAGGCTTTTGTGTGCATGATCTCACTCTGTTCTTGCGATGACTCTGGGCATCTATTACTTTGTGCATTGCATAGAACATGGAAGTTATACTCAGAGGATCCAGCAACATGCTTAAGACCACCTAGAGGGTGGATGCGCTGGCCAGGCGCGCGGCTCATGCCTTTAGGAGGCTGAGGCAGGCAGATCACTTGAGGTCAGGATTTCGAGACCAGCCTGACCAACATGGTGAAAATGTTGGTAAAAATACAAAATACAAAAATACAAAAATTAGCCAGGCATGGTGGTGCACGCCTGTAATCCCAGCTACTCGGGAGGCTGAGGCAGGCGAATGGCTTGAGCCTGGGAAGCGGAGGTTGCAGTGAGTCAAGATCACGCCACTGCACTCCAGCCTGGGTGACAGAGCAAGACTCTGTCTCAGAAAAAAAAAAAAAAAAAAAAGAAGAAGAGAGAGAAAGAGTGGATATATAAAGCAAGGTCTGTCTGACTCCAGAGTCTGTGCTCTAATAATAACCCACACTTACATGGCCATTTCCATATGCTGGGCTCTGTTTACAAATACTATCTCATTGAACTCCCACATCTATGATGTGGGTACTGTTACACTCCCTAGCACTTTTCAGATAAGGAAAACAGGCCCAGAGAGGTCTAGCCACTTGCTCAGGCTAGTGGCTCATCAGAGGGCAGAGAGGGGATTGGAACCCAGGCCATCTGGCCCCCGAGTTCAGGCTTTCAGCTCTAACTACTGCCCCTGTTTTTGTCCCTCACAGGATGGGAAGATCGTAGATGATGTCTGGGTGGTGAGACCCCTGTTTGGCCGGAGGACGTACCTCTAGGGACAGTGGCAGCTCTCCTTCAGAAGCCTACGTTTTGCCGCCTTGGCTGCTGTGACCAGAAATTGCCCAGGCCTGGGTGGGGAGTTGGGTGGGCCCTGACTCCCCTGCCCTCCGGAGGCCCCCATGCAGGCTGCACGCAGCCCTGTGGAGCTGGGGCAGCTGTTCCCTCCTGCAGAGGTGGGAGTCCTGGCTGGCTGTGAAGGGAGAGCAGGTGTGCGGGCACAGAGTGACACAGGGCAGGTCTCTGCTGGCAGGGCCCCACCCTCCTGCATAGCTCTGATCGGGAGAGGTGCCCACAGGGCTTCAGGAATCAAGAGGCTTAAGCTGTGGCTCCATGGACTCTGCACATCTGCCGGGGATGCCCCTGGGCTTCCTCCTCTCCTGCCCACCCGGCAAGGGCATCACCAGGGGGGCACAACCATCATGACACTATTCACCAGCAGGTGGCATCAGGGGCTTTTTCTTCTGAGCCCGGCACTGAGAGTTGGTCTGAAGCCTGGCTCCTGCTTCACTGCTCCAGGACTGCTACGGAGAGTCCCTTCATGCCTCAGTTTCCCAGCCTGGCACCGTCTTATCTGGGAAGAGGAGACGTGTTAACACTCTTGTCTCCCAGCTAGAACAGAAGATGAACCGCAAGAGCCACAGACTTGCCAGTTCCTTCCCTCTTTCCTTCCTTTCTTTCCCTTCTTTTATTTATTGAATCATAATTTATTGAGCATCTACCATGTGCCAGGCTCTGTTCTCAGTGCTGGAGAGACAGCTGTGAATGAGACAGAGATCTCGGCCCTCACAGAGCTGACATCCTAACCAGAGAGTTGGACACAAATCACGATAAATGAGTTGGTTAAATAGCGATTTGTGAGTAGAAAATGCAGGGACGGTAAGAGAGCAGTTTCAATTTTCAGGGGGATCTCACTGAGAGGGCAGCATTTGATCTGAAGGAGGTGGGGAAGGAGCATTCCAGGCAGAGGAACAGCCAGTGCAAAGGCCCTGAGACAGAAATGTGCCTGGCCGGCTGGGTACAGTAACTGACATCTGTAGTTCCAGCACTTTGGGAGGCCGAGGCGGGTGGATCACTTGAGCCCAGGAGTTTGAGACCAGCCTGGGCAACGCAGCGAAACCCTGTCTCTACCAAAAATATGAAATTTAGCTGGGCATGGTGGTGTGTGCCTGTAGTCCCAGCTGCTCAGGAGGCTGAGGCAGGAGGATGGCTTGAGCCCAGGAGGTTGCGGCTGCAGTGAGCCATGATAGCGCCACTGCACCCCAGCCTGGGCAACAGAGCAAGATCCTGTCTCAAAATATATATATATAAATAAAAAAGTTTTAAAAAGAGAAAAATAAAACAAAGAAACATGCTTGCCCTGTTAGAGCATCCACGAGGAGGCCACTGTGGCTGGAGCAGGGAGAGTGAGAGGGAGACAAGCTTGAGGACAGGGCAGTGGTGGGGACAACTTGTATGGGGCCTTACAGGCCATGGTGAGGACTTTGGGTGGAGCCAGGGGAGGTTCTGAGCAGGTGAAGGAAGTGATTGGACTCCACGAGTCACAGGCAAAGGCCCCAGGGCTGACGGCTGCCCCAGGGCCTGCGGGCTCCCAGCCCTGCCGGATGACCTGAGATCTATCTATTCCCCCATCACGGGGCACGGTTTCTGCCTCCGCAGATTTTATTCCCTCCCACCCACCCCTCACTTGGCCCAAGTCACGCAGGACTCCTCGCCGTTCCTGGAACACAGCCAGCTCTTTCTCACTGCAGGGCCTGGCCCCTGGCTGTATGCCCCCTGTGTGCCCTCTCCCCAGCTCATCCCAGGCTGGCACCTTCTCAACCTCAGGTCTCAGCCTCGGTGTCCCCTCCTCAGAGGCCTTCCCTGCTGACTCCAGCTAAAATAGCCTCTGTTGCTGCCTGCCCCGTCCCCGTTTTACTTCTATGTGCAATTCTCTCCTTGACTGGTTAACTTGTTCATTGACTGTTTACACCCCCAAGGCTAAGTCTGTGAGGGTGGTGACCATGAGTTCAACGCCTCTGCCAAATCCTCCCAGGCCCCTTCTCGGGCTGGGTTGGGGACTCTGGGCTCCCCGCTAGTTCCAGTCCTGCACATTCTAGGCCATCACTGTCTGGAGATGGGTCTCTCTGACTCCCCCACTGGACTTCAACTTCAGAGGGATGGGGCCCAGAGCTGCGTCCCAGCATTGCCCAGCACAAGATAGATGCTTAATAAATACTGATTGCCTTAATGAAGGCCACCACATGCCAGGCTCCAGCCGGGCAATGCCAGGGACAGCGATGAATCAGCTACAGTCATGCCTTCTGGGAGCTCGCAGGCAGGTAGGGAAACACGGTTACTCAACACAGGTGATGAGCAGGGAGAGAATCCCATGGCGGGCTGGGCCAAGACCGTGAGGTCACAAGCTGGACAGTCATGGAGTGCTGTGGCCACTGACTGAACTGGTGCCCTGTGTGGGCCTGGCATGCCCTGTCCCGGGCTGGGTGAGGCTGTGGACATGCCGGGAGGTGGCAACCTCCACAGAGGGCAGAGGTCGGACACTGGAGTCAAACAGAAACTGGTTCAAATCCCAGCTCCACCAATTCCTATGTGACCATGGGCAAGTTGGCAATCCTCTCTGAATCTCTGTTTCTTCATCTATAACCTAAGAATGATAATACTCTGTGAGGCTGCCTTGGGGTTAAATGAGATTGAAAGCCTTGGGATCGATCTTGATTCCTCTTTTTCTCATGCTCCACATCCAAGTATCTAGAAAATCCTGTTTGCCTTGCCTTCGAAATCGATCTAGATTCTTTTTTTTTAACATGGAGTTTCACTCTTCTCACCCAGGCTGGAGTGCAGTGGTGTGATCTCGGCTCACTGCAAACTCTGCCTCCTGAGTTCAAGCAGTTCTCCTGCCTCAGCCTCCCAAGTAGCTGGGATTACAGGAGCGTGCCACCACGCCTGGCTAATTTTTGTATTTTTAGTAAAGATGGGGTTTCACCATGTTGGCCAGGCTGGTCTCAAACTCATGACCTCAGGTGATCCACCTGCCTCGGTCTCTCAAAGTGCTGGAATTACAGGTGTGAGCCACCGCGCCTGGCTCGATCTAGACTCTCTACACTTTTGCCACCCCCAAAGCCCCCACATTGGTCCTGTCTACACTCATTTCCTACAGACTCCTTGGACTCCCTCCTCCCTCCTTGTCTCTGGAGTCTGTTCCCCGCACCCAACCAAAGGCACCTGTGAACACCTGCATCAGATCACTTCCGCCCCTGCTCACAGCCCTCCTGTGGCTCCATCTCAGGTCCACGAGGTGCTAGACGATCTGCCCCCATCACCCCTCTGTCCTCACCCCCTCCAATCACCCCTCTGTCCTCACCCCCTCCAATCACCCCTCTGTCCTCACCCCCTCCAATCACCCCTCTGTCCTCACCCCCTCCAATCACCCCTCTGTCCTCACCCCCTCCAATCACCCCCGTCCTCACCCCCTCCAATCACCCCCCCTCGCCCACTCTGCAGGAGCCACACTGGCCTCTGCATTGGACTCCCCGCCCACTTTTGCACTGGCGGTTCCTTCTGCCGGGGACACTGTTCCCCCAGGGATCTGTATGACTCCCTTTACCCCCCCCCCCCCCAGGTCTTTGCTCAGTGCCACCCTCTCTGACCCTCTTGTTTAAAACAGCTCCACCTACCCGGAGGTCATCAGGTTCAGTGAAATAAGCCAGGCGCAGAAAGACAAACCTCGCATGGTCTCACTCATTTGTGGGAGCTAAAAATCAAAACAATTGATCTCATGGACACAGCAAGTTAGAAGGATGGTGACCAGAGGCTGGGAAGGGTGCTGGGAGGCTGCAGGACATGGGCTATTTTTGTTTTTGTTTTTGTTTTTTGAGACGGAGTCTTGCTCTTTCGCCCATGCTGGAATGTAATGGTGAGATACCGGCTCACTGCAACCTCTGCCTCCTGGGTTCAAGCAATTCTCCTGCCTCAGCCTCCTGAGTATCTGGGATTACAGGAAACTGCCACCACACCTGACATTTTTATATTTTTAGCAGAGACAGGGTTCCACCATGTTGGCCAGGCTGGTCTTGAACTGCTGATCTCAAATGATCCACCCGCCTTGGCCTTCCAAAATGCTGGGATTACAGGCGTGAGCCACTGCACCCAGCCTCAGTTTTGTTAATGGGTTAAAAAAATAGAATGAATAAGACCTACTATTTGATCACACAACAAGGTGACTATTCTCAATAATAATTGTACATTTTTAAATAACTAAAAGAGTGTAATTGGGTTGTAACACAAAGGATAAATGCTTAAGGGGATGGATACCCCATGCCTGTGTCAAAATATCTCATGTACCCCATAAATACATACACTTACTATGGACCTAACAAAAATTAAAACCTAAGGCTGGGCACTGTGGCTTATACCTGTAACTCCACCACTTTGGGAGGCCGAGCTGGGAGGATCACTTGAACTCAGGAGTTTGAGACCAGCCTGGCCAACATGGTGAAACCCCGTCTCTAGCAAAAATACAATTAGCTGGGCCTGGTGGCATGCACCTGTGGTCCAGCTACTCAGGAGGCTGAAGTGGGAAAATTGCTGGAGTCCGGGAAGTTGAGGCTGCAGTGAGCCAAGATCGTGCCATTGCACTCCAGCCTGGATGACAGAGTGAGATCCTGTCTCAAAAATAAAAAAATAAAAAAATAAATTCTTAAAAAAATAATAATTAATAATAAAATAAAACAGCTTTACCCTCCACACACCTCCCATCTCCCTTCTCTGCCTTATATTCCTTCAAGACACTGAGGGCTGGGAGCGATGGTTCCACGCCTATAATCCCAGCACTTCTGGAGGCCAGGGTGGGTGGGTCACCTGAGGTCAGGGGTTCAAGACCAACCTGAGGTCATCGGGCTGGCCAACATGGTGAAACTCCGTCTCTAGTAAAAATACAAAATTAGCCGGGCGTGGTCATGCACACCTGTAATCCCCAGGAAAATTGAACCGGAGGCAGTTTTCAAATACACCACTAGATCCACCTTGGGTGACAGAAAGACTCACTCAAAAAAAAAAAAAAAAAAAAAAGCATTTAGATCTTGTGACCCACTATATAGATACATGTTTGATTATTTTTTCCTTTTCTCTCACAAGAATGTGAGTTCCCTGGACCACAGGGTTTTTTGGTTTGTTTGTTTGTTTTTTGCCAGTTCTGTCCCCCACTGTTACCTTGGTCACTGGTATATAGTAGGTGCTCAATAAACATGGTTTACATGGAAGAAAGAAGGAATAAGAAATAAAGGTAAGCTTAGCACAGGGCCTGGCACTGAGAGATGCTTATCAGTAGGAATGACAGTGACTTATGTGACTCAGATAAAGACTCAGCCCTTGGGAGCTCCCCGTGGCTGGGTGCGCAGCAGATAGGCACGCAGGACTGGTTGCAACGCCTGCCCTGTGTGACGTGCACAGGAAGTTGCAGGTTGCAGGGCCAGAGACCCTGAAGCTTCTGAGATGTGAAGCTGAGCAAGGTTTTTTTTTTTTTGAGCAGGGTCTCACTGTGTCACCCAGCTTGGAGTGCAGTGGCGCAATCATGGCTCACTGCAGCCGTGACCTCCCCAGGCTCAAATGATCCTCCCACTTCAGCCTCCCGAGTATCTGGAACTACTAGGCGTGCCACCATGCCCAGCTAATTTTTGTATTTTTTGTAGAGATGGGGTCTTGTTATGGTGCCCAGGCTGGCCTCCAACTCCTGGGCTCAAGCAATCAGCCAGCCTTGACCTTCCAAAGTGTTGGGATTACAGGTGTGAGCCACCAAGTCCCCCGCCACAAGGCTTTCAAAGGTCGCACAGATTCCTACGCTGCAGGCTGGGGTTGGGAGGTAGCGGGTGGTCCCAGAAAGGGAGGCAGGGCCACAGGGAGAGCTCATGGGAAGGCTGGGGGATCTGTGGAGCTCTGGATTCATTCATCAACACGTATTTATTTATTAAACTCCTTTGTTGCTCAAATCAGCCAGAAGTGGTTTCTGTTGATGGCAACTGAGAACCATGAAAGAAACATGGACCCCCTATGAAGGGAAAAACTTTGAAACTGTGTTGTTTTTTTTTTTTTTTTTGAGACAGAGTCTCGCTCTGTCGCCCAGACTGGGGTGTAGTGGCGCGATCTCGGCTCACTGTAAGCTCCGCCTCCCGGGTTCACGCCATTCTCCTGCCTCAGCCTCTCCAAGTAGCTGGGACTACAGGCGCCTGCCACCACGCCTGGCTAGTTTTTTGTATTTTTAGTAGAGACGGGGTTTCACCGTGGTCTCGATCTCCTGACCTCGTGATCCGCCCGCCTTGGCCTCCCAAAGTGCTGGGATTACAAGCGTGAGCCACCGCGCCCGGCCAAAACTGTGTTTTTTCACTGCTCTCACACCACAACGGTCAGGCGCAGTGGCTCATGCCTGTAATCCCAGCACTTTGGGAGGCCGAGGCAGGCGGATCACTTGAGGCCAGGAGTTGGAGACCAGCCTGGCCAACATGGTGAAACCTCGTCTCTACTAAAAATACAAAAATTAGCCAGGCGTGGTGGCAGGCACCTGTAATCCCAGGTACTCGGTAGGCTGAGGCAGGAGAATCCCTTGAACCCAGGAGGCGAAGGTTGCAGTGAGCCGAGATCGCACCACTGCACTCCAGCCTGGGCAACAGAGCAAGACTCCATCTCAAAAAACAAAACAAAACACCACAACAACAATCATCAACATAGAATGTGATCAAACACAGGGGGCGGGTTCCTCCACAGACCAGGCAGCAGACACCAGCTGGGTGTCCTCCAACTCATTTCTGACACCATCTACCCAAAGATGGCCTCAGATCCCACAGGTTGAGGGTTCAGTCCCACAGACTGCTCCCTCCCTCCCCAGTCGCATGTCTGGGTCTCCGGAACTTCTGACTGGCCAGCTTCAAGTTAGGGTTTCCACGACCTCCTCTTGGGGTTCGATTTATTTGCTAGAGCGGCTCACAGAACTCAGGGAAACAGTTACATTTGCAGGTTTATGACTAAGGATATTTTGATGAAGAGATGCATAGGGTGTGAGCATAGCAGCTTCTGTCCCCATGGAGTTGGGGCGCACCACCCTCTCAGCACCTGGATGAGTTCTTCTTTTATTCTTATTTTTTGAGATGGAGTGTTTCGCTCTTGTTGTCCAGGCTGGAGTGCAGTGGCGCAATTTTGGCTCACTGCAACCTCCGCCTCCCGGGTTCAAGCGATTCTCCTGCCTCAGTCTCCTGAGTAGCTGGGATTACAGGTGCCTGCCACCACACCTGGCTAGTTTTTGTATTTTTAGTAGAGACGGGGTTTCACCATGTTGGCCAGGCTGGTCTTGAACTCCTGATCTCAGGTAATCCACTGCCTTGGCCTCCCAAAGTGCTGGGATTGCAGGCGTGACCCACTGCACCTGGCCTATTTTTATTTTATTTTTTGAGACAGGGTCTTGCTCGGTTGCCCAGGCTGGCGTGCAGTGGTGCAATTACAGCTCACTGCAGCCTCAACGTCCAGGGCTCAAGTAGTCCTCCTGCCTCAGCCTCCCAAGTAACTGGGACCACAGGTGAGTGCCACCATGCCTGGCTAATTTTCTAAATTTTTTTTTTGCAGAGACTGCAGTGGGGGGCGAGGGATGGGGGCGGGTCTTGCTGCGTTTCCCAGGCTAGTCTTGAACTCCTGGGCTCAGGTGACCCTCCTGCCTCCCAAAGTGCTGGGATTCCAGGCGTGAGCCATCACGTGCGGCCTGCATCTTATGTTTTTATTGGCTAAATTTGGCCACCCTAAGATTGAGCAAGGGGGACATGGAAGGAGATGAGAATTGAGCATGTGGAGTGGGCAAAAAGTTGAGCAGGAGACTTGCAGATCCTACAAACACAGCCAAAGAGACAAAACTCTTGGAGGTTTTTCGCAAGGGCTTCTGTTATATGGGCTCCCTCCTCGGACAGGAGTCCCTCCTCCTAGCCCCTTCCTCTCTCCAGATCTTCGGTGCTTCTTTTCAGCAAATTTTAAAAATGGTAATAGTTTTATTTTATTTCAGATGAGAAAGCAACACGTTCATTGCTAAAAATATATAAACTCAAACCATGCAAAAAAGAATAAAGCAGACACAAACATGATAGTCATGTGAGGTAATGCATATGTTAATTAGCTAGAGTTAGTCATCCCAAAATGTATATATACTTCAAACATCGTGTTGTACATGTTAAATACATACACTTTTACCTGTTAATTTTAAAAAAGAGGGCTGAGATCCCAGCACTTTGGGAGGCCAAGGCAGGAGGATCGCTTGAGGCCAGGAGTTCAAGACCAGCATGGGCAACAAAGTGAGACACTCTCCCCATCCTTGCTACCTAGCTAGCTAAATTAAAAAAAAAATAAAATAAAACAAAAAGAATGTAGGCCAGGCACGGTGGCTCACTCCTGTAATCCCAGCACTTTGGGAGGCTGAGGAGGGCAGATCACCTGAAGTTAGAAGTTCGAGATCAGCCTGGCCAACATGGTAAAATCCCGTCTCTACTAAAAATACAAAAAGAAATTAGCCAGGCATGGTGGTGTGCACCTGTAATCCCCACTACTCTGGAAGCTGAGGAAGAAGAATCACTTGAACCTGGGAGGTGGAGGTTGCAGTGAGCCTAGATTGCGCCACTGCACTCCAGCCTGATGACAAAGACTCTATCTCCAAAAAAAAAAAAAATGTATATTAGTACGGCCTTTTGTTAAAATTGATAAACCAATATTGATATATTATTATTAACTAAAATCCAAATTTTATTCTACTGCATTTTAAAAACATTTTTAATATAACTCCATTGAGATATAATTTATTTCTTTTTTGAGACGGAGTCTCGCTCTGTTGCCCAGGCTGGAGTGCAGTGGCGAGATCTCGGCTCATTGTAAGCTCCACCTCTTGGATTCATGCCATTCTCCTGCCTCAGCCTCTTGAGTAGCTGGGACTACAGGCGCCCGCCACCACACCCGGCTAATTTTTTGTATTTTTAGTAGAGATGGGGTTTCACCGTGTTAGCCAGGATGGTCTCAATCTCCTGACTTCATGATCCGTCTGCCTCGGCCTCCCAAAGTGCTGGGATTACAGGCGTGAGCCACTGCGCCCGGCCTTTTTTTTTTTTTTTTTTT
>NW_026652288.1:37951558-38022235 GCF_009828535.3 Hylobates moloch | reverse complement strand
GTCTCCCGAGTAGCTGGGATTACAGGAGTGTGCCACCACGCCTGGCTAATTTTTTTTTTTTTTTTTTTTTTGAGATGGAATCTCGCTCTGTCTCCCAGGCTGGAGAGCAGTGGTGCAATCTCGGCTCACTGTAACCTCTGCCTCCCAGGTTCAAGCGATTCTCCTGCCTCAGCCTCCCTAGTAGCTGGGACTACAGGTGCCCGCCACCACGCCCGACTAATTTTTTGTATTTTTAGTAGAGACAGAGTTTCACTGTGTTAGCCAGGATGGTCTCAATCTCCTGACCTTGTGATCAGCCCGCCTCGGCCTCCTAAAGTGCTGGGATTACAGGCATGAGCCACCGTGCCTGGTCAATTTTTTGTATTTTTAGTAGAGATGGGGTTTCACTGTGTTGACCAGGCTGGTCTTGAGCTCCTGGCCTCAAGTGATTCACCTGCCTTAGCCTCCCAAAGTGCTGGGATTATCGGCGTGACCACCACGCCCGGCATAAGCATCAGTTTTGAAATCAAGATTTCCTGGTTGCAAGCCCAGCAGAGTTGCTTCCAGGTGGTGGGACTTTGTTCTACTTTCCACTCTACTCCTATGCCTCAATTTCCTTATCTGTTAAGTGGGGCTAAAGATCCCACTTTAAATATAAATAGTGACAATTAGATAAGATCCAGTAGTTAGGCTGGGCACGCTGGTTCATGCCTATAGCCCAGCACTTTGGGAGGTGAAAGTGGGAGGATCACTTGAAGCCAGGAGTTGGAGACCAGCCTGGCCAACATATTGAGACCCTGTCTCTACACAAAATTTTAAAATGAGCTGGGTCTGGTGGCACATGCCTGTAGTCCCAGATACTCAGGAGGCTGAGGCAGAAGAATCACTTGAACCCAGGAATAAGAGGTTATAGTGAGCTTTATGATCCAGCCGTTGTACTCCAGCCTGGGTGACACAGAGACCCTGTTTTTAAAACAAAACAAAAGGCCGGGCGCGGTGGCTCAAGCCTGTAATCCCAGCACTTTGGGAGGCCGAGGCGGGCGGATCACGAGGTCAGGAGATCGAGACCATCCTGGCTAACACGGTGAAACCCCGTCTCTACTAAAAAATACAAAAAATCAGCCGGGCATGGTGGTGGGCGCCTGTAGTCCCAGCTACTCGGAGAGGCTGAGGCAGGAGAATGGCGTGAACCCGGGAGGCGGAGCTTGCAGTGAGCCGAGATCGCGCCACTGCACTCCAGCCTGGGCAACAGAGCAAGACTCCGTCTCAAAAAACAAACAAACAAACAAACAAAAAAATACGTAGGTAAAGTGGATTTAGAGAGGGTCTGGCAAAGAGGGCAGGGAAAAACTTGGAAGCAAACCAAATGTCCAATAATAGGGGGTTCAAGTACTTTTTTTTTTTTTTTTTGAGACAGGGTTTTGCTCTGTCACCCAGGCTGGAGGGCAGTGGCCGATCTCAGCTCACTGCAACCTCCACACACACCCCCTCCCCAACTGGCTCAAGTGATCCTCCCACCTCAGCCTCCCAAAGTGCTGGACTATAGGCATGAACCACCATGCCCAGCCTAACTGAGTGCCCAGAGTAGCTGGGATTACAGGCATGTGCCACCACGCTGAGCTAATTTTTGTATTTTAGTAGAGCTGGGGTTTCGCTATGTTGGCCAGGCTGGTCTTGAACTCCTCATCTCAAATGATCTGCCTGCCTTGGCCTCCCAAAATGCTGGAATTATAGGCATGAGGCACTGTGCCCGGCCCAAGTACATTATGATACATCAATAATATTGCATATAAAAAGCAATAGTTATAATAAACATTAAAATAGTACTTACTAATGATGAATATTTGCATATATACACCTTTATCTATGTTTTTTTCCTAAAGAAAGCAACACTAGTCTTTCGTTTCCTTTAAGATCAGTTCCTAGAAGTAGAATTGCTGTATCAAGGGGTAGATAGGAATATTAAGTCTCTTGATAAAGATCACCAAAAAGCTGCCCAGATCCAGTCCACAGTGGGGTATGAGAGTGCTGATAGCATCTACTCTCATCAGCACTGATTATGTATTATAATATAAGTAATATTTAAAAACATTTTTCTGAGAGACCAAAAGCAAATCTCAGTTTAATATTTATTTCATTAATTGCTTGTTCACCAATTCAATTTTTTGTATTCACTGTTATTTATTTATGTATTTATTTATTTATTTTAGGTCCTTTGCTTATTTTTTTCTGTTGTATGTTTACCTTTTTCTCTTATTGATCTGCAGATGTTCTTTACATATGAATGACAGGAAGCTTTGCTTGCCATCCATATGTTGCAACTTATCTTTTTCCTTGTTGTACTGAAATGTATCATTTTTATGAAGCCAAATCCTCTTCACCCTCCTCGCCTTTTTCCATCCCTCAAGGGTCACCTCCTCAACACCCCCACTGGGAAGCCTTCTGTAGGAGGCTCTTTGGAGTCTGATTTTCCTCTCCCAGGGTCCTGGAGTAGCAGGGCCTGATTGCTCACCCTGAGTAAGCCCTTGGGGTGGATCTGTCCCTGGGATTGTTCCAGGGGTCTGACTATTGATGCAATCCCCAACTAAGTTACAAGGGGACTTCCCCAAAAATGAGTTCTAGAACCTAAGGCTCTGAAGTTTGTGCAGGGCGTTAAAGAGGCAAAGGCTGCACCTGCCCCTCCTCCCAAGTATGACCTGAATAAGGTGTTGTCATCTCAGCTTCTGGTCTTGGGTTTTTTGTTGTTGTTGTTTTTTGTTTTTTTAATGAAGATTCTGCAAGACACATAAGCATTTCAAAAGAGTGCAAAAACAAGAATGTTTAATGCTGACAAGGATTATTTTTATTTATTTATTTATTTATTTATTTATTTATTTATTTATTTATTTATTTATTTTTGAGACAGGGTCTTGCTCTGTCACCAGGCTGGAGTGCAGTGGTGCAATCTTGGCTCACTGCAACCTCCCCCTCCGGATTCCAGCGATTCTCCTGCCTCAGACTCCTAAGTAGCTGGGATTACAGACGCCCACCACCACGCCTGGCTCATTTTTGTATTTTTAGTAGAGACAGGGTTTCACCAAGTTGGCCAGAATGGTCTCGATCTCTTGACCTCATGATCCGCCCGCCTCGGCCTCCCAAAGTGCTGGGATTACAGGCGTGAGCCACCACGCCCGGCACCCAATGCTGACAAGGATTCTTTAAAGGGCACGTTCTCTCTGAAGGCTGGTGGGAGTGTGAGTTGGATCCCTACAGCACAATTTGGCAGTGTGTGTCCCAGGCCATGAGGAGGCAGCAGAGGGCAGTCAATGAGAACAGTGCCTGGGAGTCAAAGCTGGGTTTGCCCCATTGGTCCTTGAGTTTCAGCAAGTGAAGTTACTTCTCTGAGCCTGTTTCCTGCTCTGGAAAAGGGATGAATATTCACAGCTTTAGTTGTTACATGGCTTAGCACCATGCCTCCTGATGCACAGAAATGCTTGAAACATGGGAACTGTTACTATTCTTTCTTTTTTCGAGAGAGTCTCACTCACTCTGTCACCCAGGCTGGAGTGCAGTGATGCCATCTCTGCCACCTGCAACCTCCAACTCCCAGGTTCAAGCGATTTTCCTGCCTCAGCCTCCTGAGTAGCTGGGTTTACAGATGTGCACCACCACGCCCGGCTAATTTTTTGTATTTTTAGTAGAGACAGGGGTTTCACCACGTTGACCAGGCTGGTCTCGAAATCCTGACCTCAAGTGATCCGCCTGCCTCAGCCTCCCAAAGTGCTGAGATTCCAGGCGGGAGCCACCACACCCGGCCACTGTTACTACTCTTAATTCTTAAAGATACACCTTCTCCTTGACCCAGAAGTTTCATTTGTAGTAGGAACAATAATTAGAGACGGGCACAAGGAAATAATTAGAGATGGACACAAATATTTAGCTGCTTGGATTTTGCATGACAGGGAGGGGGATCATTTAAAATGGCAAGGTACTACAGCATAGATGTTCAAAAGGACAGTGATTAAACAAATTCGAGTTCATTGATAGGATGGCATCTTATGCAGCCATTAAAACTAATCTTCTTGAAGAATATTTAATGACATGGAAAGATACTGGTGATATTTACAATCTTGTGGTTTAAAAGACAACATTCTAGGCTGGGTGTGGTGGCTCACGCCTATAATTCAAACACTTTGGGAGGCCAAGTGGGGGGGGGGCAGATCACCTGAGGTCAGGAGTTCGAGACCAGCCTGACCAACATGGAGAAACTCCGTCTCAACTGAAAATACAAAATTAGCTGGGTGTGGTGGCACATGCCTGTAATCTCAGCTACTGGGGAGGCTGAGGAGGGAGTATCGCTTGAACCCGGGAGGCAAAATTTGCGGTGAGCTGAGATCATGCCATTGCACTCCAGCCTGGGCAATGAGAGCAAAACTCCGTCTCAAAAAAAAAAGACACAATATTCTTTACAAATATATGTTTCCAATTCTGTCAAAAGAAAAAAGGGGTTGGTCATAGTGGCTCACACCTGCAATTCCAGCACTTTGGGAGGCCAAGGTGAGAGGACAGTTTGAGGCCAGGAGTTCAAGACCAGCCTGGGCAACACAGCGAGACCCCGTCTCTACTAAAAATTAAGAAAATTAGCCAAGCCGGGTGCAGTGGCTCATGCCTGTAATCCAACACTTTGGAAGGCCAAGGTGGGTGGATCACTTGAGGCCAGGAGTTCGAGATCATCCTGGCCAACATGGGGAAGCCCCGTCTCTACTAAAAATACAAAAATTAGCCGGGCATGGTGGCAGGCGCCCAGGAGTCGTTTGAACTCCAGAGGCAGAGGTTGCAGTGAGCCAAGATCATGCTACTGCACTCCAGCCTGGGTGACAAAGTGAGATTCTGTCGAAAGGAAGAGGAAAGAAAGAAAGAAAAAAGGAAGGAAGGAAGGAAGGAAGGAAGGAAGGAAGGAAAGAAAGAAAGAAAGAAAGAAAGAAAGAAAGAAAGAAAGAAAGAGAGAGAAAGAAAGAAAAAGAAAGGAAGAAAGAAAGAAAGAAAGAAAGGCCGGGCACGGTGGCTCACGCCTGTAATCCCAGCACTTTGGGAGGCCGAGGTGGGCGGATCATGAGGTCAGGAGATCGAGACCATCCTGGCTAACATGGTGAAACCCCGTCTCTACTAAAAATACAAAAAATTAGCCAGGCGCAGTGGCAGGCACCTGTAGTCCCAGCTACTCGGGAGGCTGAGGCAGGAGAATGGCGTGAACCTGGGAGGCGGAGCTTGCAGTGAGCCGAGATTGCGCCACTGCACTCCAGCCTGGGCGACAGAGCGAGACTGTCTAAAAAAAAAAAAAAGAAAGAAAGAAAGAAAGAAAAAGGAAGAAAGAAAGAAAGAAAATAAATTAGCCGGTGTGGTGGCTTATGCCTGTAGTCCCAGCTACTTGAGAGGCTAGGTTGGAAGGATCACTTGAGCCCAGGAGTTTCAGACTGCAACTCCGCCTGGGCGACGGAGTAAGACCCCTATCTAAAAAAAAAAAGAACGAACGAACAAATAAAAAGAAAAAAGGTAGGTAAACATAAAGAAAAATTAACTTATCATTCAATCATTCATTCATTGTTGCCACCGACATTAATAGAAATTAATTAAATAATTAAATGCCTACTACGTGGCTGTTCCGGGGCAGAGGAGAAGCACCAAACATTTAAGAGTATCTCTGAAGGGGTGGAATTACCACTCATTCAAACATCCCTTCCACCAATGTTTACTGAGCACCTACATGCTAACAGTGCCAGGGCGCTGGGAATGCAGCAGTGAACAAAGACAGAAATCCATGTTGTCATGGGGTTGACATTCCAGCAGAGGAGACAACCAACAAGCAATAACTACAATTAGCAATGAGAAATAAGAACAAAGCAGAGTTTGGTAGTATGTGAGAGGGATGTTTGCTGCTTTCCTTAGGTTGAGCGAGGGAATTAGTTCACAGAGAAAGTGACATCTGTGTAAAGCCCTGAAAAAAGGGAGGGAGAGATAAGGATACTTGGGGGAAGAGTATGTTCCAGGCAGAGGAACAGCCAATGCAAAGACTGTGAGGTGAGAGTGCACCTGACAGAGTTCAGGAACAGCGTGAAGGCTGGAGTCCAGTGAATAAGATCGAGGGGGAGAGATGTCTGGCTGGGCGCGGTGGCTCACGCCTGCAATCCCAGCACTTTGGGAGGGAGAGGCGGGAGTATAGCTTGAGCCCAGGAGTTTGAGACCAGCCTGGCCAACACAGCAAAACTCTCTCTTTAAAAAATAAAAGAAAAAGGCCAGCTTGGTGGCTCACGCGTGTAATCCCAGCACTCTGGGAGGCCGAGGCGGGTAGATCACCTGAGGTCAGGAGTTCGAGACCAGCCTGGCCAACACGGTGAAACGCTGTCTCTACTAAAAATACAAAAAATTAGCTGGGTGTGGTGGTGGACACCTGTAATTCCAGCTACTCAGGAGGCTGAGGCAGGAGAATCTCTTGAACCTGGGAGGCAGAGGTTGCAGTGAGCTGAGATCACGCCATTGCACTCCAACCTGGGCAACAAGAGCGAAACTCCGTCTCAAGACAAATAAATAAGTAAAAATAAAATGAAATAATTTTAAAAAGAGGATGTCTGCTGTTTGTTTCCAATGTTTTGACTGATTACTTTGTAAAAACTTATTTAAAAATTGAAGATCAAACGGTCTCAGGTTCCCGGGCTCAGACAGACCAGCGTTCAAAACTCATTATCTTCTTTCTATGATGCTAAGCCAGCTATTTCACCCTCTGAATCTCAGTTTCTTTATCTGTAAAATGGGTATTAATGATATTATACCACAGGGTTGTATATGCAGCGAAAAAATGCAAGTAAAGCACTTATCCAGGTGCCTGGCTCCTAGTAAGTGCTTAAGAACTGTTTCTGCTCATTAACTCATTACTCTCTCCCAGCCCCTAACTCCTTCTGGGGGGAAGTTGGAAAATCGGTATCACACGAAAACAGTCATTTCACCTTTAAGGACTTCAGTGGGCCGGGAGCCAGCCTTCCCGCACCTTTTCCAAAATTTCCAATCCCCGCTTGGCATTTTCTGCCCGAAGGTCTCCGATTGGACGCTCTGTACCAATCGGAGGCTGGAGCGGGGCCCTGAGAGGCGCCCGACTCCGCCCCCGCGCTGGCCCTGCCCACTGCCCGGTCAGCCTCGTTGCTATGGGGACTGGTGGGCGGTGAGGGGGGGAAAGCCCCGGATGTTCGTTGGGGATTCAACATGGCGGCGGCAATAGCCGCGGTGGCGGCAGTGCAAGAGAGCTGAGAGAGGCGCGAGGGCGCGGAGTTCCAGGCCGAGCAGCTAGGCTGCGAGCGACTGCGGCGCCGAGCCGGTAGGATAAGGGGTCCGGCCAGGGGCTTGCAGTGGGCCGGGCGCTGGCGGCGGGACGGCGTTTCCGCGAGGAGGGGGGCGGGGCCGCCAGGGTCAAAGGTCACTGGTGGAGAGCAGGGTCGCGTCCGAGGGGTCGGGGGTTAACGCAGACTGGAGGGAGGTGTAGTGGAGGTCGGAGATCAAACCAGCGAAGGGGGCGTGGCGAAGGGGAGTGCAAAGTTTGAAGTTCGAAGTGGGGGCGCGTTCGAGGGGATCTGGGCGAGTCTCAAAAAAGGCAGGGTCAAAGTTAATAATTTGAGGGAAGGCTGCCCCCATGAGGATCAGAGGTCACAGCCCCAGGGGCGCCAGGTTGGAGGTTTAAAGCTGCCCCCAGCGGAGCAGATGAATGAGCTTTACGTTCGGGGGCGTCTTTTAGGGGTTCAAAGCTGGGGCGTGCCTAGAAGGTGCAAAGGTGAGAATCTGACGGCGGGGCAGCTGTTTCCCAGAGTCAAAAATTAAAACCCAAGGAGGGCGTATTGCAGGGGACGGGGGGGCGGGGCATCCAGGGGCGGGGTCAGAGATGCTTCCTGGTGACAGGAGAAGGGGGAACCCTCCCACTAATAATAATAATGGCAAACACTCATGAAACATTATGGGCTAGACTCTCTTTTTAACGCTTTACTTGTATTAGCTTGTTCAGTCCTCACTATAGTCTTAGGGGGTCTTAACCTGGTATTAAGAGGTTAAGTCATTTGCACAAGGTCACCCGATGCATAAGTTGTGCGCTGGGATTCTAACTCTGGAGTTCTGGCCCAGAGCCCTGCTCTGGCCGACCGCCTCTCAAATCATCATAATGTCGGTTAATGTTTAATGAGGGCTCACACTGTGCTCCACTCCCTGTGTGCCCGGTCGTATTTCACTCCTGCTGCAATCTTGTGAATTGAGTGCTTAAGATGAACCTACTTTACAGACGGGAAAAATGAGGCTCAGAAGCTTCTGCTGAAGGCAGAGTTAGAATCGAAGCTGGGCCTGGGTGATTCCAGGGCTCCTGCCCCTGGTCGCCACATTGTCTGGTGCCAGCCATTAGGTCTTTCCTGGAAGCAGGGGGCTGGGCAGGGCTGGGCCACTCCCTGGGCGGATCGGATTGTCTGCTTGGTTTCCTTGGAAGGGTGTGATCTGGCAGGGAAGATTCCTGTGAGCCTATGGGAGTAGGGTGTTTGTGGGTGGTCTGGAGTCCGAGCAAGGGAGTCCGACGGGGCTTCTGACTGGGGAGAGTGTCTCTGAGTGGTACCCCGTGCAGAGTGGGGTGTTCACTGTTCTTAAAACCCTAAACTCTCACTGTGGTCCTCAGTCACTCCCACCTCACTTCCTATGGCTCTGCCCATTTCTCCCCAGCTCGTTTGCTGTTCTCCAACTCCAGGCCCATGTCTCCCGCCCAGTCTTTGACCTTCCTGTTCCTTCTGCTGGGAATGCTTTCCCCACCCTGCCCTCTCTCACTGACAGGTCGCTCACTCTCAGCTGGCCCGGGACCACCCTGGCTCGCACTTGCTGCAGGCTCTTGTTACCTCATCTGCCCAGCCCTTACCTCCCTCCTTACCTTAATTATTAGGGTGCATGGCGGAATTGCTCTGTGGGGTTCCTTGCCTCGGTCCCCACTGAAGCTCTGCCTGGCCTGCAGAGGATGTGATATTGCTGGGGGTTGACTGTTGGGCACTATGCCGGGTGCTGGGAGTGTGGCAGGGGACGAGATCCACAGAGCCCCTAGCCTCAGAGGGCACTCAGTTCCCTGGTGGGAGCAGAGTGGAACCAGCCCCCAAGCCAGTGACACAAGGCTGCGTCTCTACAAACGGTGATGTGGCTTGCGAGGGCATCTTCAGAGAGCCGGGAGAGTGCCCCTACCCTGGGCTGAAACCTGAGTCTCTTTCCCCTGGGAAGGCTCTGAAGGATGGGGAGGAGGGCCGGGAATGGGCTCACCAGGCAGGAGGCTCTGGCGTGAGTGGAGTGCAGAAGCCCTGGCATGAGTGGAGGTCAGGACTCGGGTGCACAGTTGGGGATCTGGGGCAACACATAGCCTGTGCAGGTTCAGGGTGAGACCCTGAGGGGACTCAGCCTGGGAGGGACGGTGGGAGCAGGGGAGGGCTGAGGAGTACCTGTATGTGTGGAGCTGTGTGAGGCCGTGATGGAGCGTGGTTCAGAAAGCAGTGCTGGGCCAGGGATGCCTGGTACACACCCCTCTCCATCACTCACAGAGCATGTGAGGACCTCCGTTTCCACTTCTGCAAGATGGGCATAGCGTTAGCGCTGCCTCATAGGATTGCCGTGAGGATGCAGGCTAGAGAGCCTTGGCGCAAGGCCCCGCATACAGTAGTTGCTGTGTAAGCATTAGTCTTGCTGCTGCTGCTGCTGCTGCTGCTGCTGCCACCCCACCGCTGCCTGGGGGGGGGGGGGGGCCTCAGAGACGGTGGAGGCCCTCGCTGCACCTGCCTCCTGGCTTTCTCTGGCAGCCACCCCATCCACACCTGGCTCTGGCAGGGTCAGGGAGCCGGCACACTGCCAGGCAGCCCTCTGAGGCTGGCCCAGCCTCCCAGCCTTGCAGTGCCAGCTCACTCAGTGTCTCAGGGTTTGGCACAGATAAAGAAGGATAGGGTTTGGGTATTGGAGACCCATATTCAGGTCCCTCCCTTGTCACTTACCAGCCATGGGACCTTGGACAAATGATGTATTTGCCACTTTTATTCCTTCAACACACGTTCGGCTAGGGGAAAAAGCAGGGCTTTCAGTATAATGAAACACTCATGCATCCAGCCATCGTCTGGCCTGGGACAGAACACACCATGATGCAGTTAGAGGCCAAGGGTCTCCTCCTCACCCCACTTCCTCCCTCCCTTCCAGGGGCAGCCTCTGTCCTGGGTGTGGCAGTCACCGTTCCTCTGCAGCCTTTCATACTTTTACTGCCCTTGGATGTATTCACCAACAGTAGAGCAACAGCTCTTGCCCCTGGCTGCACGTTGGAACCCCCTGGGGAGCTTTGAAAAGATGCTTTGGCTCAGGCCCGCCATGGAAATTCTGCTTCCAACTTACTTGGTCTGGGCTGGGGCTTGCCTCAGGCTTTTGGAAGCTCGCTAGGCAGTTCTTATGGCCAGCAGGGGCTGACCACCGTTGTTTCACAGTTCAGCTAAATGGTGTCACCATAAACATGCCTTTCTGCAAGTTGCTGTTTTTGTTCAACATTATAGGTATATTTGAGATGGGATCTTGCTATGTTGCCTAGACTGGACTCTAACTCCTGGGCTCAAGCTATCCTCCCACCTCAGCCTCTGGAGTAGTTGGGATTACAGGCGCACACACCTGCACCCCGCTTTCAGCTGAGTGTTGGAGTCTGGATCTCTCTCCGTGGGGGTGTATGTAGGTCTGGGACAGGCCATTTGTTTTTCCTGTTGGTATTTCTTTTTGTGATCATGTCACACAGGAGTTGCCTGTTCACCTATTGATGGCCACTGAGGTGGTCTGTTGGGGCTGTAACAGTGCGGTGATGGGCCTTCTGGAACGCGTGTTCCTGTAGACCATGGCCAGAGTCTCTCTGGCATATGCCTAGTAGTGGTAAAGCTGGAGCTCCCCACTTTCCTAGCGGTTGCCAAGTCGCGCCCCCAGTGGCTGGACCACTGTGCTCCCCAGCAGGCTCCGGGGCTCCCTTCATTCCAAGTCCTGCTTTGGGCAGCTTTGTGGCCCTCGCTGAAATGATTTCCTCGGCTGTGAGATGGGAGGTTTATGGGCCCACCCACCCAACAGGCTGGTTGGAAACAGATGGGGAGATGGTTCACACAACTGCCTTAGCTGGGACCTCATCCCCATTGAGTCCCTACACCCAGAGGAGAAGGCAGGATGGAAGGGCTTTCACCTTTACCCCCTTGGGCATCCAGGACGGTGACTGCAGCTTTGCCCCAACTGCCCTTGGGGACAGGTGTCAGGGGTGACAGCTGGGAAAGAGAACTATAATGATTCGAAACTCTCAGGAGGGAGGCAGGGAGAACGGAGGTCAAAGTTGGAGGATGGGTGAGGCCGTGTAACATTCTTTCTGTGTATCTGACTGTTGGTCCCAGTGGTAACCAACACAGCCTAGCTGTACCCCTGTAGATTATAGTACAACGAAGGAGACAGACCTGCTGTCCCCAGACAGTGACAGGCCAGAGAGGCCAGGGCTGTGAAGGAGAGGCCTAGGCGAGGGTCAGGGCAGGATGTGGGGGGCACCCAGGCGGAAGAGTCAGGGCGGGATGGCAGGGAGATCCAGGCAGAGGGGTCAGGGTGGGGTGGTGGGACCCAGGCAGAGGGGTCATGGTGGGATGGGGGCGGGGACCCAGGCAGAAGGGTCAGCGTGGGATGTGGGGGGGCCCAGACAGAAGGGTCAGGGCGGGATGGCGGGGGGACCCAGGCAGAGGGGTCATGGCGGGATGGGGGTGGGGACCCAGGCAGAGGGGTCAGGGTGGGATTAGGGGGGACCCAGGCAGAGTGGTCAGAGAAGGATGGGGAACCCAGGCAGAGGGGTCAGGGCGGGATGGGGAAACCCAGGCAGAGGGGTTGGGGCTGATGGTGCGGAGGGGCACAGAGAGGGATTGGGACTGGGATGGAGGCGCAGGGACCGTTGGAAGCCGGAGGAGGCGTGTGACCCAGCGTGGGGAGTTGAGGAGGGCTTTCTGGATAAGATGACATCTGACTGATGAGAAAATATGAGCGAAGCTGGAAGGAGGTGGAAAGAATGTAACAGGTCGTGGGTACAGAAGTGCCAAGGCCCTGAGGTTGGAATGACCTCGGGATGGTCGAGGATCATCAGATAGGCCGGTGTAGGCTACCCCGTGCACCCTGACTATGTGGTAGCCTTGCTCTGCAAAGAGCAGTTAAAGAAATACATAAAATACAAAATAAATAAATAAAAAAGCAAAAAAAAGGAGCCGGTGTGGCTGAGCAGGGGGTGGGGTCAGAGGCTTGGAGGCTGTGTCGGATACAGCAGGGCCTAGCAGAGCCAGGTGGGGTGTGTGGATTCCATTCTGTGCATAATGGGAAGTCATCAGAGGCTTTAGCGACATCTGGTTTTCCTTTTATAAAGATTGCTCAGGCTGCTGTGTGGGGGACGGATTGCAGGGGGTGGCGACAGGGAGGCTGTGGGGAGGCTGCTGTGAGAGTCCAAGCAGAAGAGGGTGGAGAGGACGAGGGGACAGTGATGGAGGAGCGTCCTCGTGCCAGCCGAGGTCATCAGCGCTTTACCCCTGTTTCCTCACTTCATCTTCACAGCAACCTGTGAAGTAGGTGCTAGTATCATCCTCACTCTAGAGATGAGAAAGGAGGCCCAGAGAGGTACGGGACTTGCCTAAGGTCACACAGCAGGCAGTGACAGAGGTAGGATTGAACCCCAGGCCTTGGGGCTTCAGTGTCACTGCTTACTGGGGCTTCCCTCCGGTGATTTGGAACTGGCTTGGACAAGACGGGCCTGATTCCTGTTCGGTTGGTTCTTAACCCAGGCTCCTTTGCTGACAGAAGCTCCGTGGAGACCTGTTCCCCCTGGGTAGTTTCTGGGCGCTGGGCCCCTACCTCCCTCAGGGCCTCCCTTTCCTTTCTCATCTACTCCTCGTCCCACTGGCTCATGGTGAGCCAGACTTCCTGGCCAGACACCGGTCGGGGTGTCCCCAGCAGCTGTTTCTCCCATCACCCAGCCCAGCCCCGCGCATGCTGCCAGCAGGAAGCAGCCTCCTTCCAAGTCACGGCCAGGCAAGTGGGACCCTTCCCGCCTAGTCACCCATCTGGGGCCAAGGCTTCTTGTCTGCCAGACGCCTGGGCCCACAGGAAGGTTGGGGGGGCCAAGGAGGGTGAGAAGGGGAACACTCTCTCATCCCAGGGGAGCCAGCTCTGGCGGATGCGACAGAAGCCACCGCTCACTGAAGCCTGTCTCCTGGGGCCCTCCGGTCCTGCCCTGACCTTCCCCAGGCTGGGAGGCCATCTGCTGCCTTCCCGAGGGGCAGTGGAACTTCCCTGCCAGGGCTGCTCAGTCCACACACATCCCTTAGCCTTTCCCACTAGCTGGGAGCCCCTGGGGAAGAGACAGAACTTTCCTGGGCCTCTGATTCCTCACCTGTTACAGGGGGTATTGGTGGCCACCTCTCAGGGCTGTGGGAGGGCGGAAGGTCATGTGTGTGCGTCGTGCTTAGCCTGATGCTCGGCACGCAGTAAGCGCTTGGTAAATGTTGAACTTGGTGCTTTTGACGGTTTCCATCCCTTGCACCCTGTCCCCCTCTGGGTTCTCATCCCGTAGTGAGCTCTAATAACCCCAGCCCCCGGGGTCCCAGCTCCGCGTGCCAGGCACGCGTGTGCTGTGAGTCTGTGAGCATGGTCATGTGGCTGTACCCAGAGCCCCTGATGAGGAGGTGTTATTAACCTCATTGCTCTTCTCCCGTGTTGTAATTTTCAGAAAGCACGTTTTTCCTCCATGCACATGCATTACCTATTCCCCTAAATAATCACTGAAAAACTGCACACAGCACAAAAGGAGGTACAGGGACGAGCAAATCTCTTTCCCACCCGCCTGCCAGGCCCTTCCCAGAGATAGCATCATCACCCCCGGTTTCTTTTCTTTCTTTCTTGAAATATTTGTTCCCCCAAGTGCCCGCCCCTCCCGTTTGTTTTTACTCAAATGGAGCGGACTTCCCATGTTTATATTCTGTCCTGTGCTTTGCGTTTCCCACTCCGAAGCTCGCTGTCAGGACAGAGTGCCGCCTGAAGTGTCCCACGCACACGCGTGCCCCCACGGACAGCACAGCTGTTCTGTGCTGATGGCCGTCAGGCCGTTCCTGTCTTTCTGTGCTGTGAACAGAGCTGTGCCTGCCTGAGTGTGGCTGTGCGCACGTCTCTAGATGGGAGTCTGAGCTTGTGGCCTCGTGGTCTGAGAAGGCGCCCCGTTAGCTTTGCCGGTAGTGTTTCACCCTGCTGGGGAGGTTGTCCGGCTCACACTCCCACCCCCCAGTGTCTGATGACACCAGGATTTCCTCACTCCCTTGCTGGAATAGACGGGTGTCACCTGACATTCTCACCTTTGCCAGTCAGATAGGTGACAAACAGTCCCATCGTGGTTCTGATGTTAATCAGAGCAAAGTGGGACAGCTTTGTGTTGTTGAAAGCCATCTTGAGCTTCCTTTTCTTGGAGCTGTCTATTCCTGATCATTTTACTTTCTCTGAGAAGGGGAAACTGAGGCACAGGCCAGCAATCCCACAGCAAATACGTGGCAGACGTGGCACTCAAACCTTGGCTCCATTCTGGAGCTCCTAACCCATCTGACACAGAAGAGGTCAAGGGCTTGGCCTCCAGAGCCAGCTTTGTCTCTTACTAGCTACGTGACCCCAGACAAGTCACATCACCTCTCTGTGCCCGGGTGTCCTCATCTGTAAAATGAGGGTGCTAATGATACCTACTCTTAGAGTTGTTTTGAGGATATAAATGTATATTCGGCAGGCAAAATGTATAGTTAAGTGCTCACAGACTGTTAGCTGCATTACTAATAGCTGTATTATTACTATTATAGCTATGTCACCAATAGCCGTGCTATTAATATGAGCAGGCACTCTTTGAGTGCTTTCTGTGAACTAACCTACTGGACCCTCCCATCAACTCCAAGACACACGTGTTCTTATGATCTCCCTTTTCTAGGGAGGAGACTGAGAGCCTGGGGGACCTGCCCCCGGTCACAGAGCAAGAGGAACTGGGATTTGGATGCTGGAGCCCTGGCTCCTAATCACTGTGGCCGCTTCCCTTGCCACCCGGGGCTAAGCCCGAGGGTTACAAAGCTCTCCCTCCTGCTTCCCCCGACCCCCTTCTGCTGTCTCCATTCCAGGCAGGCTGCCCAGGAGCATTCGAGCAGACACCTTGAGGAGTGGGAGCACCGTGTGGGCAGGGTCCTTACCTAGAGACCTCCCGTCCCGGGCCTTCCCTGCTCCTGCCACCTGTCCTGGGAACTCCTGATAAAGTGGCATTGTGCAGCGGTTTTGAGTTCACTTCCCAGCCTGGTTTTGCCACTCCCACGCTTCACTCCCAGAGGCGGAAGGCTGCCGGCCTTCCTGGGCTGAGTGAGGTGCCAGCCCCCCTCCCCTTCCCTTCCCTCCCTCACTTCACCCACAGTCAGAGGTCAGCACTGGGCGTGGAGAGAAAGTAGGACCCTGCAGGCCACTGGCCCCTCCACTGACCCGTCCCCAGGTGAAGACCCCTCCCTGCCCTCCCCACAGGAGGCCCCTGTCGTTCTCTCCCGAGGAACCCTCCTTCCCTGCCACCCACAGGGTCCTCCACAGTTCTGTCGTCCCTTCCCCGCAAATCTTCCACCACAGCCCGGCCCCACGTTATTTGACTCTGAAATGCTGTATATATACACAGTGCTTCTAACACCACTTCTTTTAAAAAACCTTTAAGAATTGTCAATTATAATACGCCCACAGAAAAGTGCATAAAATGCACAGGTAAGTTTAGCAAAGAATTACAAAGTGAACAGCGCTTCCCCACCACCTCGGTAAAGACAGAACACAACCTCCCAAAAGCCGCGCACCCATAACCCCTGTCCATCATGACCACAGTCGTGAGCGCTCTCCTGACCTTGGTGGTCACTGTGTCCTTGCTTTCCCTGATAGTTTTTACCATGAGGTATGCATCCTTGAATTACAGAATGTCATCTTGTCTGCTTTTGAACTTGACATAAATGGAATCTTCCAGTAGTCATTGTCTGTGCTTTCTTTCGCCCTTAGGCCTGTGAGATCCATCTGTGTGCTGAGTGTATCTGTAGTCATTCATCTTTGTTGCTGTATAATATTCTTTTTTTTTCTTTGACACAGAGTCTCGCTCTGTCTCCCAGGCTGGAGGACAGTGGTGCAGTCTTGGCTCACTGCAGCCTCTGCCTCCTGGGTTCAAGCGAGTCACCTGCCTCAGCCTCCCGAGTAACTGGGATTACAGGCGTACACCGCTATGCCTGGCTAATTTTTTTTTTTTAATTTTTAGTAGAGAGGGGGTTTCACCATGTTGGCCAGGCGACTCTTGAACTCCTGACCTTAGGTGATCCACCCACCTCAGCTTCCCAAAGTGCCGGGATTACAGGCGTGAGCCACCGTGCCCAGCCCATATAATACTCTGTTTCTCCATCTCCTGCTGTGCTGGTGCAAGCCATCTCTTTGTAGCATCTCCTGGGGTGCCAGTGCCTGCGTTTCTTCAGGGAATATACTCAGGAGTGCATAGCCCAGGGCAGAGGGTAAGGTAGCTTCGGATTTAGTGGGCGCTGTGACACAGCCTCCCAAGGTGGTCCAATCTGTGTATCCTCCTAGCCGTGGTGACTGAGGATCTTAGTTGCCCCACCTCCTCGCCAACATTTGGTACTGTCAGACTTTTTGGTTGACCTTGGAACATTTTTATTCTTTTTTCCTGCAAAAGTAACACCACTGGTTATCATCGGGCTGAGCCCCTTGTGTTATTTTCTCCTCCCCTTGCTCCTGTCCATTCCGACTCTCACCTATTCTGTGGACAGGAGTCAAGTGCTTATTCCTTTTTTTTTTTTTGAGATGGAGCCTTGCTCTGTCACCAAGGCTGGAGTGCAGCAGCACAATGTTGACTCACGGCAACCTCCACCTCCCAGATCCAAGCGATTCTCCTCCCTCAACCCCTCAAGTAGCTGGGATTACAGGCATGTGCCACCACGCCTGGCTAATTTTGTGTTTTTAGTAGAGACAGGGTTTTACCATGTTGGCCAGGCGGGTCTCAAACTCCTGACTTCAAGGGATCCACCTGCCTCAGCCTCCCAAAGTGCTGGGATTACAGGCGTGAGCCACCGCGCCCTGCCCAAGCATGTATTCTTTGACCAGCTTTGTGCTGGGGCCCAGCGACCGAAGGGTGAACCCAAACAACAGGCAGCCCTCCCCGAGCTCAGTCCGGTGGGAACACAGACCTCCACCACAGAGCAACAGAAAGATAAGCCGGGCTGGAGGCTCCCAGCCCCCATCTTCCCACAGTGACCCCATTTTGGGAACAGGAACCCCCATCCCTTGTCTTGTTTCAGGATTAGGCTTCTCCAAATCTGGCACCCTGTCACCTTGACTCCTGTCTTGCCCCCCCCCCCCCCCCCCCCGCCACATCCAAAGTGTCTGGAAAAACCTGTCACTCTACACGAGAATGTAACCTGGTGCTGCGGGCTCCTCTTCCTCGTCACCCCTCTTCCTCATCATCCCCCTTCCTCATTACCCCCCTTCCTTGTTACCCTCCTTCCTCGACGCCCCCTAGTTCAAGCCACCCTCATCTCCCTCCTGGACCATTGAGGCGTGCTCCCTGCTCCCTCCTCCCCCACTGTCCCCACAGTTGTCCCCACACAGCCAGAGGTAGCCGTGCACACCTGGTCAGGGCAGGAACCCTCCCTTGGCTCCACCTCTCCCAGGAGAGAAGCTTGCAAGGTCCCAGGCGACCTGGCCACTTTCCTGCCTGCCCCGCTTCCCTCCTCTCCTGCCGCCATTCCTGGAACATTCCAGGTGGGTCCTACCCCAGGGCCTTTGTTCTTGCTGCCCCCTGGGCAGGCAGCACCCTCCTTCCCTCCGTTCAGGCAGCCTCTGGTGACAGTGGCCCCCTTGGGGAGATGTTTCTTCCCTGACCATGGGTCCCCAAGAGCAGCCCCTGTCACCCTCCCTCTAGCACCTTCTCCCGGTAACACTCATGGTGGTTACTTACATTATGATGTGTGGGTCTGTTGGTTTGTCTCCTGGCATAACGTAGCCTCAGGGTATGGGGGTAGGGGTAGAACCACAGGGCCTTGCTCTGCCCCTTGCTGTGTTCTCAGGGATTGGGGTGTGGTGGTCTCTCAGTAAATGCTGGTTGACTGACTGGCTGAACTGTAGTAAGCTGGGCTGCCAGAGCGTCTAATGGGGACCTGCACTGGGTGGGGCACACCGGGAAGGTTTTCCTGAGGAGGAAATGCCACTTGAAGGATGAACTTGGCCTGGACTAAGGGAGGAGGCTGAGGCAGCTGCCATTGCAAAGGTCTCCGGGCGGGGGAGTGCAGGGGGCCTTTGAGGAATTGAAGGAAGACAGGTAGGTTGGTTCTTGGGTTGGTCTGGATTCCAGTCTTGACAGCCGTTTGGGCCTCTCTCTGCCTCAGCGTCTTCCTCTCTAGAAGGTGGCTGCTTCAGGTGTTCCTGGACATTCCTGAAGTTATGCTCCTAACACACTTATCCTGGTGCCTGACACATAAATATAAAGGTGGTTGTTTATTTTTTTCCAACAAATTTGGTGGAGTGCTGACCCGTGTGGCCTCCAGGGATGCGGTGGTGGATAAACAGACCCAGTTGCCACCCGTTTGGAGCCTGGCCTCTGGAGCCATCTGGGGCACCCCTGCTTGGAGGCAGAAGGCCTAGTGTGACCTTGGGCCCGGAGAGTCCTTATTCTAGATCCAGGAAGCTCTTCAGGGTGATGAATAGGAAAGACGAATGGAGGGTTTGTGCGTGCCGGCCCTGTGCCCCGGCCAATGCTCCCACGCTGCTGCCTGGGCCTCCCTGAAATCCCAGGAGGTAGCTGCACCCGTGTGACCCATTTCACAGATTAGGAGGTGAGAGGGGCACCAATGCTAAGTCCTTCACCCATTTTGCAAACTAGAGTAGATCTGGTGGTGTCTCCTCTGTGGTCTGATGTGTTTTTCTGGTAGCCAGTCAAGTGGGGCAGCTTTCAGTTTGTTCTTCTAGACTCCTTTGAAGGAAGGGCCAGTTCAGGTCACTTTCCTTTTTTTTATTTTTTTTGAGAGAGAGTCTCGCTCTGTCGCCCAGGCTGGAGTGCAGTGGCGCGATCTTGGCTCACTACAACCTCTGCCTGCCGGGTTCAAGCGATTCTCCTGCCTCAGCCTCCCGAGTAGCTGGGACTACAGTTGTACGCCACCATGCCTGGCTAATTTTTTGTATTTTTAATAGAGACGGGGCTTCACCGTGTTAGCCAGGATGGTCTCAATCTCCTGACTTTGTGATCCACCCACCTTGGCCTCCCAAAGTGCTGGGATTACAGGCGTGAGCCACTGTGCCTGGTGTCTTAGCCATTCCCGACTTTTGTTTTTGTTTTTGTTTTTGTTTTGAGACAAGAGTCTTGCTCTGTCACCCAGGCTGGAGTGCAGTGGTGCAAGATTGGCTCACTGCAGCCTCCGCCTCCTGGATTCAAGCAATTCTCTTGCCTCAGCCTCAGTAGCTGGGACTGCAGGTGCACGCCACCACGCTGGGCTAATGGGCTAATTTTTTTTATTTTTAGTAGAGATGGGGTTTCACCATGTTGGCCATCCTGTTCTCAAACTTTTTTTTTTTTTGTATTTTTGTAGAGATGGGATTTCACCATGTTGCCCAGATTGGTCTCAAACTCCTGAGCTCAAGCCAGCTGCCTGCCTCAGCCTCCCAAAGTGCTGGGATTACAGACGTGAGCCACTTTAATGGGCGTCCAGCCCATTCTTGACTTTTTGTAATTTCCTTTAAATATTAGACAAGCATATTGTCAGTGTATGTATGTGTGCTCGTGCGCACACACCCGACACTGAGTCTCCCAATCCATGAACGTGGTATGTCTCTCCATTTGTTTATGTCTTCTCATTCATACTTTTCCAGCCGAGGCCTTGCCCGCCTCTTGTGGGGTTTTTCCTGGGGTAGTTCATGATGTGGCAGGGAATCTGTGCCCTCCACTCCCACAAGATGCCTTGTACCCTAGGTTTAGCCTTGCTGGCTGAGGACCTCATGGCTGTGGCAGGAGGCCACTTCTCCCATTCTCTGCTTCTTCCCTGGCACCGCCCCTGGACCCTGGCGGAAGGTGGGCAGGGCGCCCAGAAAGGAGGCTGTAATTTTCCTGAACGATTTCAAGGGCTAATTAAAGGTTTGCCTTGACTAATCAGCTTACGGTTTAATTATTAGGGAACAGGCTCTGGGATGCGGGAAGCAGCTCAGCTGGGGTCTCCCCACAGCGTGACAGGAAGGAGCCAGGACCCAGCCCTACTCTGTGGGGGTGGCAGGATACGGGGATACCCCAGCACCCTCCAGTGGGTCAGTGGAGGGTTCTCCATCCCCCTCTGCGCTGTGACAGGTGTGATGGAGATTACAGCCAATTCCTCCCCTGATTCACATCGTCCCCCAAAGCCCATGGCCGGCTGGGGAGGGGCTGGCCCTGTCCCTCCAGCAGCTTTGGCAGGGCCCGCCCCTGCCCACTTTCCTGCAGCACCCCAGCCTCGCTGGTCTTTGTGGAGTGCCCGGACTTCATTTATTCTGTGGGTCTTGGCTTAAAGGTCAGCACCTCTGGGAAGCCTCCTCAGGCCTCCCTCCTGTTGGAGCTGGTGATCAGCCTCACAGCCGCTTGGCAGCTCTCGGGATCACGGTTGTTCATCCACTGCTCCTCCTGCAGACACTGAGAAGTACACTGAGGGGGATGCCTGAGTTGGGCCAGTGTCAGGGTACCCAGCAGGATAAAGGGTTCGAGACCTGGGCCCCAAGAAGGGGGCTGGGAAGGGGTGTTCAGGGAGGACTGAGTGATGGCTTGGAGGCGGCTGGACCAGGAACACCTCCTGGGAGTTTGCAAAGGGGGAGGGGACTCTGGAGATGGCTGTGCCAGGCCTGGCTTCATTCCTTGCATTCCTCAGCAGGCCCCAGACTCCTGATGGTCCTAAGTGGGGGAGGGTGAGCCAGAGAGGGCCTTCTGGGTACTGCCCTCCCCCCACTCCATCAGTCTGTCTCAGTGTCTCTTTGCACCCTCCACCATCCAGGTCTCAGGGCTGGATCCGTCCTCCTGCCCACTCCCCAATCTCCTCACCCTTTGGCTGTGCCTTAGGGTCACCCGGGGTGGGGGTCACTGCAGGGGCCCAAGCCGGACCATTTGAAGCTGACTCTACAGCTGTGGGGTCTGGGCCTTGGGGTTTTTTAATGCTCCCCTGGCAACTCTGACATGCTTCTGAGCTGGGGTGAGAGCTGCTGGCCTGCAGGAATGGCAACAAACGTGTTTTAGCTTTTGGCATGTTCTGGGTGCTTTTCTAGGCTTCTGACATGGAGGGGTTAAGTCACGGCACGCAATGGGGACATGTGACTGTGATTCCTGTGTTCCAGACAAGGCAACTGAGGCCCAGAGGCCTCGAGCTTGGCGATGCAGCCTCTGTCACTGTCTTATCTTCCCATTTCTGGTCTGTCCAGATGTCTGTCTGGGCCCTCTCCGTTTCACCTCTGTCTCTCTCCCTGTTTCTCTGCCTCTTATCTCCCTTCGCCACTCCACCCCCTGCATTTCAGCTTCCCTCCTGCCCTGGCAGAAACTTCCCAGATTTCTATGTTTTGAGGCAGGATCTGGCTGAAGCCACAGAGGGGAGATGGGTTCTGCAGGCCCAGGACATCCTTCTGAGGGGAAAGATGCTGATGTCACCACGCTCACCTCCCTTACAGCTCCTGACACCTGGAGTCTGGGGCTGGGGGCAACCCGCCATCTGACTGACAGTCCAAGGGTGGCTAGAGCTGGCTCTGCAAGCTTGCAGGGGGGACTGTCCCCACGGGTTGACTCTGACACGCCCTGTGACACCAGCCGCCTCTACGGTCCCGGAAGTCCTCTACTGCCAGTTAACGTTTCAGCTCCTGCGGGTAGGACTGCCTGTCGGTCAGTAGTTTATTGCAACAAAAGTTTGTACTAAAAAGGCAAATATTACATTGCAAGAGCGTTTATTATTTGATGGGACTAGGGGGGACTGATAGCCGGTGGTCGCGTATGTCCCCACTCACTGAGGGCTGAGGGCTCCCCTTGCCTCCTCTCCCCCTACCCCTCTCCAGGGAAGGGCTCAGGAGTCCAGCTCCACCTCCAGCCTCTCCCTGCTCCAGCACAGCATCCTCTGACCTTGGGCGAGGCCCTGAGCCTCAGATGTTTCTGAGTTCCCACATCTGGAGCAGGAGGATAATGATTCCTGCTGCCTCCCAGGGCTGCTGGGAGGATGAAGTGAGTCCGCTGTGTGATGCTCAGAACAGGGCCACTGTCATTATGCCATTCTGGTTACTAGTACTCTTATTACCATTACACTTATTAGAGAGGCAGGATCCATGCTTGGATTTAGTAGTTAGGATTCACAGGGTGAGTGATCCATAATTCTTTGCCTTTACGATGAGGTCACATTTCCTTTGAACACCTTTGTATCATGGAAATGTTCACACATACTCAGAAGAATGGTCTCGTGCCCCCCTGGGGTCCCTGTCAGCAGCTCAGCAGATAGCAGCTGTGACTAGGCCTTGTCGCCTGTGCCTGTACTCCTCACCTCCCTGATTATTTCAGAGCAAATCCCAAACGTCATATATCCAGAAATATTCCACACTTTCCTAAAACAAGCCTGCCTCAGTCTCCTCATACTTCCCCAGTTGTCTTATAATCCTTTTTCTTTTTTTTGAGGCAGAGTCTCACTCTGTCACCCAGGCTGGAGTGCAGTGGTGCGATCTTGGCTCACTGCAACCTCCGCCTCCTGGGTTCAAGTGATTCTCCTGCCTCAGCCTCCCGAGTAGCTGGGATTACAGGCAGGTACCATTATGCCCGGCTAATTTTTGTATTTTTAGTAGAGATGGGGTCTCACCATATTGACCAGGCTGGTCTTGAACTCCTGACCTCAAGTGATACACCCACCTCGGCCTCCCAAAGTGCTGGGATTACAGGCGTGAGCCACCGTACCCTGCCATAATCCTTTTTCATTTGTTTTTTGTTGTTGTTGTTTGAGACAGAGTCTCACTCTGTCTCCCAGGCTGGAGTGCAGTGGCACAATCTCGGCTTACTGCAACCTCCGCCTCCCAGGTTCAAGCACTTCTCCCTGCCTCAGCCTCCCGAGTAGCTGGGATTACAGGCACAAGCTTTGTATTTTTTAGTAGCGACGGAGTTTCCTAGGCTGGTCTCGAACTCCTGACCTCAAGTGATCCACCCGCCTCGGCCTCCTGAGTAGCCGGGACCACAGGTGTGCGCCGTCATGCTCAGATACTGGCGTCAGCTCTTTGGCTTGCTTGTTGTGGTAGTTTTTCTACAGGCGACCTAGGCCGTTTGTCCTGGAGTTTTGCAGTCTGGAGCCAGCTGATAGATCCTTGTGGTGTCATTGCACGTGTTCTCTGTCTCTGTGCTTCCTGTAAGTTAGGTCTTAGGTCTAGAGGCTCGATCTGATGCAGGTTCAGTTTCTTCTGGCAAGCACGCTTTCTTAGGTGGTGCTTGGATGAGCATCAGAATTACTTAAATGTCTGCATGACTGTCAAGTTCACTTTTCAAGTAAAAATTAAGTTTTTTTTTTAAAAAGCGAGTAGGTTGAGAAGAACACTCTGAAGTCACTCCTAGTAAGGCTGGTACCCAGATCCAGCAGAAGTAGGGTGGGAGGGACCAAAGGACTGAGGCTCGGGTCCCCCACTCCCCACCCCCCGGAGCCTGGGAGCAATGGGCTGGGTGCCCCAGCTTCAAGTAAACCAGTGGCATTAACATGTGGGCCTCTGGTTCCTGCTTTGCTAGGGCCGCAGGCCTCCAGCTGAGAGCTGCTGCCACCCACCCTGGCAACCCCTTCTGCATCGCGTGGTGGTGACACCTTCAGAACAGAGTGGTCTCCCACCCCAGCTCTACCCTTGGCTGCCTGTGTCACCCTGGGTGGCTTTCCCAGCCTCTCTACCTGCTTCCTTCTCCACAGCCTGATGGTGGCCGTACGTCCCTTGGGCTGTGGTGACTGGGCCTCTGGGAGCTGCCCTTCCACTTCTGCATTTTAATATAAACCTCTTTGACCTCAGCTGCTCCATTCTCCGCTCCCTTCCAGCCACTCGGATTCCAGTCCTGGGGGCCTCCTCACTGACCGTGCCCTCCACCTTTAGTGCTGTTCCCTGGCACTCCGCATGGCTTCCTCGCCTGTACCCCGTCTTTGCTCAGACGCCACCCCCTTAGAGACCTCCCCGACTGTGCCCTCTGAAAGAGCACCTTGTCACTCTGTCCCTTCTCCCACTTGTTTACTTACATATTGTGTTCCCACTAGAATGTCAACTCCAGGAGAGCAGAGACTCTTGTCTTATTCACTGCTGTGTCCCCGGTGCCTAGAACAGTGCCTGGCACCTGCTAAGTGCATATTAAGGAGTCGTTGCTCATTGGATAGAAGCATTAAAAAAACAAAAAGCCTGGGCGCGGTGGCTCACGCCTGTAATCCCAGCACTTTGGGAGGCAAAGGTGGGTGGATCACCTGAGGTCGGGAGTTTGAGACGAGCCTGGCCAACACGGTGAAACCCCATCTCTACTAAAAATACAAAAAAATTAGCTGGGCGAGGTGGCAGGTGCCTGTAATCCCAGCTACTTGGGAGGCTGAGGCAGGAGAATCGCTGGAACGCAGGAGGCGGAGGTTGCAGTGAGCCAAGATCGCACCAACGCGCTCCAGCCTGTGCGACAGAGCAAGACTCTGTCTCAAAAAAAAAAAAAAAAAAAGAATTGTTGAGTACATGAATGAATAAAAGAAAGAAAATGACTGGGCACAGTGGCTCACATCCCAGCACTCTGGGAGGCTGAGGTGGGCAGATCACTTGAGCCCAGGAGTTTGAGACCAGCTTGGGCTATAGTGAGACCTCCGCTCTACAAAACATTTTTTAAATTATTGTTTTAAAATAATTTAAAAATTATTTAAAATTTAAAAGGGCGTGGTGGCATGTGCCTGTGGTCCTAGCTACTCAGGAGACTGAGGTGGGAGGATTGCTTGAGCCCAGGAGTTGGAGGCTGAGGTGGGAGGATTGCTTGAGCCCAGGAGTTGGAGGTTGCAGTGAACTATGATGGGGTTCTAGCTACTCAGGAGGCTGAGGTGGGAGGATTGCTTGAGTCCAGGAGTTGGAGGCTGCAGTGAGCTCTGATTGCACCACTACACTCCAGCCTGGGTGACAGAGCAAGACCCTATCTCAAGATAGATAGATAGATAGATAGATAGATAGATAGATAGATAGATAGATAGATAGATAGATAGATAGATAGATAGATAGATAGATAGATAGATTAGATAGATAAGATAGATAGATAGATTAGATAGATAGATAGATGATAGATAGATAAGATAGATAGATAGGGTTAAGCCAGTCGACTTTGGTCCTGGTCAGACCTGCCATGGAATCCCAGTTCTGATACACTCGCCGTGTGACTGAGGGCTGACACGTCTTCTCTCTGAGCTTCACTCTCCTCGTCTGCAAAATAGGGTGTGAACAGCACCCTCCTCGCTGCCTTGTTTTGCACCAGGATGGAGCCTGCACGTAACACTTTGTAGTGGTCTCGCTGCTGTCCTGTCTCCAGCACGGGGCTCATGAGCCAGCCAGAAGCCGTCCCTGCCAGGGGGATGCTTGACCCAATCTTCAGTAATAACTCCTTCCACTCTGGGTGACCAGCTGTGGTGCCCCAGGGCAGGGACTTGTTGATCTGGGTTTGTTCCGGAGACCAGAAGGGCTTCCTGAGGACTGGGATTGGAGCAGGATTGAGAGTGCCTGGTATGTGGAGAGACCTGGCTATTGTGGCCTGAGTCCGAGGGCTCAAGGGCCAGCTGCTTCCCGGCCTTTGTCTTCCTTGCAGGAAACAGGCCAGGAGTTACAAGGGGCCGGAGGATGCTGCTGTGGTTATGGTGGAAGTTACAGCTTTGGGAAGTGTGCATGTGTGTGTGAGTGTGTGTGTGTGCACTTGTACGCATTGTAAAGAGAGACTGTTTGCAGACACATGCAGATACAGAGAAAGCTTTCAGTTGTCAGGATCGCTCTCCCGGTTTTTCCTGCGTGGTGGTGTAAAATCTGACATGTGTACAGAAAAGTGCGTAAAACCTCCATGTTCAGTTTAATGAATAATTACAAAGCAAACAGCCATGAAACTACCACCCAGATCAGGAAGACAGGCATCACCACCTCCCTGAAAGCCCTCTCCTCCACCTGCCCTTCCCAGTGCTAACAAAAACATTCTCCTCCCTTTCTTTTCATTGTTACCTCTTTTTTGGTGAATTGTGAAAGATTTCAGACACCCCCAAGAGAACAGAGAATCACCTGCTGACCACCCTCAGGCGCGCTGCCCAGCTAAAAGACGAAACGCTTGCTGTGGGTGCAGCCCCCAGGTGCCTCCCCCAGGGCCCCAGGCCTCGCTGGCCCTGCGTCTGCTTCCTTAAACAGTGTCCGGCATTGTTCTGCAGGATTTCAAACTGCGTGTAAATGGTACGAGGCCGGCGGCACTTGGCTGCAACTCTCTCAATATTTTGTTCTTGAGATTTCTCTGGGTGGAGTAATGAAGCTCTGTGCCAGGAGGAATGGTTCCCAACGAGGGTCAGGGCACCACCACCCCTGGCCAGAGGAAAGCAGCTGTGCCCTGGGGGGGGGGCCCCAGGAGGACGCTCTGGGCTCCTCTCACCCAGGCCCGCAGCCCCCTGCTCCACGTGGGTTTGAGGCGGCCACCTCCAGTGGAAGTGGTAGAGTGCCGTTGGCTTCCTAGGGCACCACATGGGACTCAGTTACAGCCGTGATGTGAAGGGGCCCTTCCTGAGCTTATGTAAGGTGTCATGGGGCGCTGGTGCCGCCTGGGGCCTGTGTGCACCACGGAGGGGCCTTCTCTGGAGGAGGGCATGGATCAGCAGCTGGGGACAGGAGGGCCTCTTCTCTTCCCGTACCGCCCTCCCCCCGCGCCCGCCCACTCCCCACCCTCACCCGCCCTGTTAGCCAGGCTCACACAGCCTTTCTTGGGGAGGCCCTCTGGCGGGGAGATTACTCTCAAAGGCTCTGTATCTGGCTGGCCTGGGATTGCCACCCAGCTCTGCCACCTTCTAGCTGGATGGCCCTGGGCATGTGTTGACCCCTGCCCCACCTCTGTTGGCCTCAGTTTCCCCATTTGTAAAATGGAATTGTGTAAGGGTTATTTCATCCGTGCAAAGCACTCGTAGAAGCTAGTGTGTGGAAGCCTCTTAATGAGCCTTAGCTGTTAGTATCTTTCTCATGCCTGCCATTCATTCACTCATTTCTGTTGATAGTCACTTTTTGCCTCCTCTGAGTCCAGCCCTGTCAGGCTGAGGTCCTGTCTTCATGGAGCTTATAATACAGTGAGGGAGACAGACATGGTACTAGGCAGTGACAAACCAGAGTGACCTTGGAAAGCACAAGCCAGAGTGTGACAGCTGTGATGGGAGAAGACCCAGAGGACTGTGGGAGGCTCTGGCTCCAGCCTAGGAAATCAAGGAAGGCCTCCTAGAGGAGGAGACTTCAGAGCTGAGGCCTGAAAGAGGAGCAGGGTTAGTTTGCAGAACATTGTCCCAAGGAGAGCAAATAGCATGTTCAAAGGCTAAAAGATGGGAAAGGGTCTGGCATTTTAAATAAACCATTACTATTTTTCAGAAAACTTGAAATTTTGAGATCATTGTAGATTCTCCTACAGTTGTAAGAAGTAACTCAGAATGGCCAGGCGCGGTGGCTCATGCCTGTAATTCCACCCCATTTGGGGAGGCCAAGGCAGGAGGATCGTTTGCGCCTAGGAGTTCGAGATCAGACTGGGCAACCTGGGGAGACACCATCTCTTCACAAAATAGAAAAACTTATTTGGCTGTGATGCTGTGCACCTGGAGTCCCAGCTACTTGGGAGGCTGAGGTGGATCACTTGAGCCTGGGAGGTTGAAGCTGCTGTGAGCTGTTAATGGCACCACTGCACTCCAGCCTGGGTGACAGAATAAGGCTCTGTTGGAAAAGAAAGAGAGAAAGAGAGAGAGGGAGAAAGGGAGAGAGGGAGGGAGGGAGAGACAGAGAGAGGGGAAGGAAGGAAGGAGAGAAGGAGAGAAGAAGGAGAGAAGGAGAAAAGGAAAGAAAAGAAATAATACAGAGAGGAGGTCTGGCGCGCCTTTACCCAGTTTTCCCCAATGGTAACACACCTTGCAAAACTGTAGTACCAGATACCAGAGTGTCGACTGACATTGATACAGTGAAGGTATAGAGCATCCATTCAATCACAAGGATCCCTCGTAATACCTTCTCATAGCTACACCCTTCCCCTGCCCATCCCTAACCTCTGGCAACCACTCATCTGTCTGTTCCCCCATTGTTAGGATTTTGTCAATTCAAGAATGTTACGTAAGTGGAGCCACCCAGTATGCACCCTTTTTGCATTGACTTATCCCCTCAGCATGATTCTCTGGAGGTGCGTCCACATTGTTGTGCTGATAGTGACTACTGAGTAGTATTCTGTGGTCTGGATGCGCCACCGTTTAACCATTTCCCATTGGAGGACATCTGGGTTTTTCTAATTTTTTGGCTATTACAAACAAAGCCGCTATAAACCTTGACTAACAGGGTTTTGTGTGAATGTCAACTTTTGTTTCTCTGGGGCCAATACCCAGAGGTACAACTGCTGGGCAGCGTGCTGGTTGCATGTTTTAAGGAAACCATCAAACCGTTTTCTAGAGTTGCTGTACCATGTTATATTATCACCAGCAGCAGGTTCCCCGCGTCCTCACCAGCATTTGGTGTTGTCACTATTTTTTATTTTAGCTCTTCTAATAAGTGTGCAGTGATAACTCATTGTGGCTTTAATTTGCATTTCTCTAATGGTAATGATGTTGATTAGCTTTTCCTGTGCTTATCTGCCATCTGTGTATCCTCTTCAGTCAAAGGTCTCTTCATGTCTTCTACTCATTTTCTTATTGGATTGTTTTCGGGGTTTTTTTTTTTTTTTTTGGCTGTTGAGTTTTGAGTTTTCGCTGTTGTTCTTTTTCTTAGCCCCACCAGGTTCTCATATGAGATCTTTATCTATTCTCTCTTTTTTTTTTTTTTTTTTCTCACCTCCGATACTGGATTACAGGCATGTCCACCACTCAGCATTGTGTGTTTTTCCGCCTCACCATGTTGGCCAGAGGCGTGAGCCACCATGCCTGGCGAGATCTTTATTCTACATACTAGTCTTTTGTCAGACATGTGGTTAGCAAATATTCTCTCCCAGTTTGTAGCATGTCTTTTAATACTTTTCATATGAACTTTTGCAGAGCAAAAGTTTTTGATTTTGTGTTAATTTTTTTCTTTTATGGACTATGCATTTGCTGTCAAGTCTCAGAACCCTGTGCCCTGTCTTAGGTACCAAATAATTTTCTTCTTCTTTTTTATTTTTTATTATTTTTATTTTTATTGTTATTTTATTTTTTTGAGAGAGAGTCTCGCTCTGTTGCCCAGGCTGGAGTGGGCTCACTGCAGCCTCTGCCTCCTGGGTTCAAGCGATTCGTCTGCCTCGGCCTCCCAAGTAGCTGGGACTACAGGTGCCCACCACCACGCCTGGCTAATTTTTGTATTTTTAGTAGGCACAGGATTTCACCATATTGGCCAAGCTGGTCTTGAACTCCTGACCTCGTGATCCACCTGCCTTGGCCTCCCAAAGTGCTAGGATTACAGGCATGAGCCACCACAGCTGGCCTGCCTTTTTTTTTTCCTCCATAAAAGTTTCACAGTTTTATATTAAGTCTGTGATCCATTATAAGTTAATTTTTGTACAAAGTATAAGTTTTGGATTAAAGTTCTTTTTTTTTCCCCCTTTAGCATATGGATATCCAGTTGTTCCAGCAGCATTTGTTGAAAATCCTGTCTTTCCTCTGTTGTATTGCTTAGGCTTCTTTCACAAGAATCAGTTACCACGATGAGATACTACATCACACCTACTAGGATGGCTGCTGTCAAAAAAACAAAAATAACAAGTGTTGGGAGGATGTGGGGAAATTGGAGCCCCGTGCATTACTTGTGAGAATGTAAAATGGTGCTGCCGCTGTTCGGCATAGAATTACCTCATGACCCAGCAATTCCGCTCCCAGCTGTTCGTCCAAAAGAATTGAAAGCAGGGACTTGAACAGATATTTGTACACCCAGGCTCATCACAGCATTATTCACAAGAGCTAAAAGGTGGAAACAGCCCCATGTCCATCAGTGGATGAATGGAGGAACAAAAGATGGTATACACGATGGAATATTATTCAGCCATAAAAAGGAATGAAATTTTGGGTAGAAAGCTATCATGTGGATGGTCTTGAAAACATTATGCTTAGTGAAATCAACCAGACACAGAAGGAGAAATCCTCTATGATTCCACTTGTACGAGGGACCTAGAGTAGGCAAATACAAAGAGACAGAAAGCATGCATAGAGTCCCAGCTATTCTGGGGGGCAGGAGGATCACCTGAGCCCAAGAGGTTGAGTCCAGCCTGGACAACATAGTGAGACCCGGTCTCTTAAAATATATGTATATAGGCCAGGCACAGTGGCTTACGCCTGTAATCCCAGCACTTTGGGAGGCCCAGGCAGGCAGATCATGAGGTCAGGAGATCAAGACCATCCTGGCTAACACGGTGAAACCCCATCTCTATTAAAAATATAAAAAATTAGCTGGGCGTGGTGGCGGGTGCCTGTAGTCCCAGCTACATGGGAGGCTGAGGCATAAGAATGGCTAGAACCTGGGAGGTGGAGGTTGCAGTGAGCTGAGATCGTGCCATTGCACTCCAGCCCAGGCAACAGAGAGAGACTCTGTCTCTAAATAAATAAATAATAAAATATATGTTTATGTATATATAGAGAGAAAGAAAGTAGAACAGAGGTTATCAGGGGTTGAGGGGAACAGGGAGCTGTTGTTTAATGGGTACATAGTTTTTGTTGGAATGATAAACGTTTGGATATAGATAGTGGTGATGGTTATAAAACATTGTGGATGTATTTAATGCCACTGAATTGTATACTTACATATGGTTAATAATGATAAATATGCTGTATATTTTACCATAATAAAAATAAAATTTTGAAACCCGGTAGGTATGTTGGTGTAGATCTGTTTCTGGGTTCACTGTCCTGTTCTGCTGCTGTGTCACTGTGACTGTCCCACCCCATCTGGGTTACTTGCTGCAGCGTTGGGAGAGGGATTCCTCTGGCTTTCTCTCTCTCTCTTTTCTCTTTTTCAAGATTGAGCTCTTGAAAAAAGAGCTCTGGGACCTGGCATTTTGGAGCTTCTCTAGGGTTCCGCGTGTAGAAGATGGCACTGTGTTGGGCCTAGGTTCAGAGTCATCCTTGACACCACCTCATCCTCAGCCTGTGTCTGACTCATCAGCGAGTATTGCCTTTTCTTGGTAGACATAGCCCAGGTCTGTACCCCTCTCTCCACTGCCGCTGTCCTGGCTGCCTCACAGTTGCCCCAACAGCGCTACCTCCTTGTCACTCATCCTCACGCCTACTGAGGCCCCTTGATCCCGTCCTTCACAGGGCAACCAAAGTTACATCTGTAAAACCCAGGCCTGGACCAGGTGGAGTGGCTCCCACCTGTAATCCCAGCACTTGGGGAGGCCGAGGTGGGCAGATGGCTTGAGCTCAGGAGTTCGAGACCAGCATGGACAACGTAGTGAGACCTTGTCTCTAAAAAAATAAATAAACAAAAATTTAAAAAATACAAAAACCCAGGCCTGTCCTTGGCACCCACGTTGTCTCCCCTTGCTCTCTCATGATCTGCCTCCACCACACCATCCCCGTTCAGGCCTGCTGCCCCCCCATCCCTCCAGCCAGTGTGTGTCAGCTGGACTTTCACATTTTTTGTGTGTGGTGCTTGACTATAAGCCTGATGGGGTAGGGCCCACACTGCACTTCTGCCCCCGCACAGGCGGCACGTGATAGACATGCATTAGATTTCTGTCGGTGGACTCCGTGAACGTGGGAAGGAGGTTGCGTGTGGCCAGAGCAGGTGATTGGGGGCGGAGAGTGTGCAAAAATGAGGACAGAGAGGTGGGCGTGACCTTGGTGAGGAGACGGCTTTAGCTCTGTGGGCCTGAGTAGGTTTTTAGCAGGAGAGGATACAATCAGATTAGATTTACAAAGGTCTCCCTGACCTAGCAGAAAAAGGCAAAGGCTTTGAATAGACACTTAGCGGAAGAGGACATTCTGATGGCTTTTATAAATATGATAAATGCTCAACCCTACTAAATAGAAAAATACAAATGAAAACTAGGCTGAGGGGGGCCAGACCTCACATATCAGCAAAGATCAGAGATACTGGCCATGCCCCGTGCTGCGAGGCCGAGGGAAGATAGGCCCTGGCACCGCCGAGGGGCTGTGAGTGGGGACAGGCCTCACGCAGGGTCGCTTGGCAGTGGTGAACTTTACTGGACATTTACCCACAGACAAACTTGCACACCTGTGAAGTGAGAGCTGCACACAGTGAGTGTTGCTGCATCATTTATAAGAGCAAAAGACAGGAAACCACTACTCTGGCCCCATGGGGGCTAGCTCCAGACATCACAGTCCTTCCACGTAGCTGCCAAAGCAGCAAGGCAGTGCTCTGCCAAGATCAAGGCAGGGAAAGATCACCAAGACACACATATATATGCAGCGTGTCTGTGGTTTCAGTTACCCGTGACCAACCATGGCCCAAAAGTACATGGAAAATTCCAGAAATAACCAATTCATTTGTTTGATTTATTTACTTTTTTGAGATGGACTCTCACTCTGTCACCCAGGCTGGAGTGCAGTGGCACTATCTCAGTTCACTGCAACCTCCGCCTCCTGGTTTCAAGCAATTCTCCCACCTCAGCCTCCCGAGTAGCTGGGATTACAGGCGTGCACCACCACGCCCAGCTAATTTTTGTATTTTTAGTAGAGACGGGGTTTCACCATGTTGGCCAGGTTGGTCTCAAACTCCTGACCTCAAGGAATCCGCCCAAAGTGCTGGGATTACAGGCGTGAGCCACTGCACCGGCCCAACAGCTCATATATTTTAAATTGCACACCATGCTGAGTTATTATGATTTTATTATTTTTTTTTTTTGTAGAGACGAGGTCTCCCTATATTGCTCAGCTGGTCTCGAACTCCTGGGCTTTCAAACGATCCTCCTGCTTCAGCCTCCCAAAGTGCTGAGATTACAGGCAGGAGCCACCGCACAGCCTTGTGATGAAATCTTGAGCCATCCCACTCTGTCCCGCCCGGGACATGAATCACCTTTCTTACCCCACATATCCATGGTATATGTGCTACCCATCTGTGGCTACTCAATAGCTTTCTCGGTTCTCACATCTACTGTTGCGGTATCACAGTGCTTATGTTCAGGTAGCCCTTATTTCACTTAACATTGTCCCCAAAGTGCAAGAGTAGCGATGCTGGCAATTTGGATACGCCAAAGAGAAGCCATAAAGTGCTTCCTTTAAGTGAAAAAGGGGAATGTATTGAACCTCATAAGGAAAAGAAAAAAAATTGGATGCTAAGGTTACTAAGCTTTACAGTAAGAGCAAACCTTCTGTCCATGAAATTGTGAAGAAGAGAAAGAATTTGTGCTAGGTTTACTGTCACACCTCAGACTGCGAAAGTTACAGCCACAGAGCATAAGTGCTTGGTTAAGATGGAAAAGGCATTACGTTTGGGGGGTGGAAGACAGGACCAGAAATGTGTTCCAACTGATGGCAGTCGGGTTCAATGTTATCCACAGTTTCAGGCATCCAATGGGGGTCTTGGAACATACGCCCTGCAGATGAGGGGAACTACTGTATATATAGTCGGCCCTCAGTATCATGGGCCCTCAGGATCACGGGTTCTGCACCCACCCATTCAACCAACCAAGGACTGAAAATTTACGATGGAGGGCCAGCTTTTCCACCCGCGGTTATGGAGGGCTGACTGAGGGACGTGAGCATCCCTGGATGTGGTGCCCCCTGCGGTTGTTCTGAAGCCAATCTCCCTCAGCTACCGAGGAAGAATTGTATAAATATATAAATTTTTTTTTTTCAAATCATAATTATAAATTGTTAGGATACACAGTGGAAATTGCATAAAACATAAATGTATAGCAAAACCAGTTACTATAAAGGGAAAAATCTATGTAGCCACCCCTCCAGGTGAAGAAACAGATGGTGCCAGCCTCCCCCAACCCCCAAAAGCTCCCAGTCCCTCCCTTCCCCCACAAGCATCCACTCTTTTTAATTTTAATTTTTTTTGAGACAGACTCTCACTCCATCACCCAGGCTGAAGTACAGTGGTGCAATCTCGGCTCACTGCAACCTCCACCTTCTGGGTTCAAGCAGTTCTCGTACCTCAGCCTCCCGAGTAGCTGGAATTACAGGCATATGCCACCACACCTGGCTAATTTTTGTATTTTGTTGTTGTTGTTTTATTTTTTTGAAACAGAGTCTCACTCTGTCACCCAGGCTGGAGTGCAGTGGCACCATCTCGGCTCACTGCAACCTTCGCCTCCCAGGTTCAAATGATTCTCCTGACTTAGCCTCCCGAGTAGCTGGGATTACAGGCACCCACCGCCACGCCATGCCAATTTTTGTATTTTTAGTGGAGACGGGGCTTCACCATGTTGGTCAGGCTGGTCTTGATCTCCTGACCTCAGGCGATCCACTCGCCTTGGCCTCTCAAAGTGCAGGGATTACAAGTGTGAACCACCCCACCTGGCCTTAATTCTCTAAAAACGTAGAGATGGGGTTTCACAATGTTGGCCAGGCTGGTCTCGAACTCCTGGCCTCAAATAATCCGCCTCGGCCTCCCAAAGTGCTGGGATTACAGGCATGAGCCACCGCGCCCAGTCCAACTCTCCCGACTTTTGAGGCCATCATGTGCTTGCTTTTCTCTCTGTTTGCCACCTCTGTATGCAGCCTGAAGCAGTTTCCTTTTGCCTGGTTTTGAACCTTAAAGTCCGAGGATGGAGTATTGTTTGATGTTTTTGCCTCTTCTGTGTGGCGTCTTCTTTGATGCTCATCCGCATGTAGCTGTAGTCATTCATTCATTTTCCCTATCACTTGCGGTGCCATGGAGACTTCATTTGACACCTCCTGGGGGCGAGCATTTGTCTTCTTTCTGGTCTCCTCGCGCATGCTGCCTGCCCCATGGGCCTGTGTTATGCTGGAGTGTGTACCCAGGACAGCTCCTGCTAGGTCAAGCGTATGTCCCCACTTCCGCTGGATGCTGCCAAGCTCCAGCCAAACGCCAGCAGCGTGGGAAAGCCACGGAATGTTTTCAAGAAGAGCAAAGTACACAATATTGTGTGTCGTGTGGCTGCCATTTCTGTTGTTTTTTTAAAAAGCAGGTAATCATGTGTGTACCCATACGCACATGTAGGATCTCTCAGAAAGGAAAAAAAAAAACCCGAAAGTCTAGTAGGGGTTGCCTCCAGGGCTGATCTGGGCCGGGAGGGAGGAGGACATCCTGTCAGTTTACCCTTTGGTGCCTTTTGGCTTTTGAACCGTGTGCCTGTATTACAAAGACAGAGAGAAGGAAAAGAAGGAAAAGGGGTAGATGAGCGTAAATGTGGTAAAGTGGGAATCTGAGAATCGCCCAGTGCAGCTCCCTCTCCATCGCTTGGGGACCTGTTTCCTGCGGCTGTCCAGAGCTGTCCAATCCCCACCCATTCCCCGCCAGAGCCCAAACCTGCCCGTCTGGTTTGCAGAGCTGCCCCACCTGGCTCCTCCCCGGGTGGTTACTCGACAGATGCCCCACCCCCCACCCCATGGGGAGGCGGTGGCCTGAGATCTGGGACTTCTGGATCTAGTCCCCTGGACCTGCCCTGCTGTGGTCCAGAGCCTGGCCCAGCCCCTCCTTGGACTTCCTCCTCACTGTGGGCAGGGGGTAGACAGAGGTGGAGATGGGAGTTCCAGGCCCTGAGAGCAAGCGCTGGCCTCCCTGCCCACGTTCTGTGTGTGGAGATAACATCTGCCCTCGAGGAGTTGGCTGCGGGGGCAGGGGTGTGCCAGAGCAGGGCAGTGGGGAGGACCCAGGCGCCTCTGTCTGCCATGTGCCGGGGCACTTGCTCACTGTTGTCCGTGGATTCACCATGGCCTGGGCGCCCATCCTGGGCCCGGGCACCCAGCAGCCTTGGTCCCTACCGCCTACCAGACTGGAGTCCCTGGTGGAGCCCCTCTAGGATGTCAGCTCCCCTGGGCAGGAAGTTTTGTGGAGTTTGCAGTGCTGAATTCTCAGGGCCTCCCACAGGCGTGCCTGGTATGTGCCTGGAGCTCAGTGAATGAATGAGAGGTGGGCAGGCTGCAGACAGCGACAGCCTGGGTGGTCAGGGCTGGCATGGGGAGGTTCAGGGTGGAGTGTGCAGGGCTGGAGCCCGGAGGATACCTGACCCAGCCTGGGGTGGCAGGGAGGGCTTCGTGGAGGAGCAGGTGCCTCAGGTGGGGCCAGAGGGTGAGAAGGGATGAACCAAGCAGCCCTCCGGAGGCCTCGAGGGGAACAGACAATGTTCACAGGAGAAATAGTTACACCTGCGAGCTCTGCCTCGGGCCAGCCTTTGCGCTGGAGGTGGGATTTGAAGGGGAGGGAGGGATGCAGCGGAGCATCTTTTTCTTCTGTTCCTGAATGGGGGTTCTGATCACGTCAGCCTCATGCTTGGAGCAGCTGGTTAAGGGCACAGACACCGGGACAGACACCCAGCCTGGGAGTCCCAGTGCCTGACCTCCCCTCGGGCATCAAGTCAGTCCGCCTCTCCGGGCCTCAGTTTCCTCCATGATGAAAGGGGTCTGCTGAAGGACCTGTCCCATTTAGGGCAGCAGTGAGGCAAAGCCCCGGAGCCCACGCCTGTGCCAGGAGCAGGGCCTGGCCCAGAATAAGGCCTTGTCATGTTGAGCTGCCTATTTTCAGCAGGGTTAGTTTCATCCTGGTGAGGCGGCGCCAGCATGGTGTTCCACCTCCTGACCTCCTCTCCCTCCTCCCTTTCCTGCCATCCACACCTCCCAGCCCTGTTCTCACACCTCTTGATATGGGGGCTTCACTGTGGTCTCCCCTGACCTCGCCCCTCCCCTGGTCAGGCTAAGTCTCAGATTCCTCCTCATGGGTGAGGGGGGCAGAGTGGCCCCTTTCCTCTGGCCCACGCTGGGCACTTGCTAGAATCCCAGCCTTGGTCGGGGTGGAGGAGAAGCAAGTTCCAGCTCTCCAGTTTTGCCTCCATATCAGAGAGCCCACCCACCCCTCTCCCCGGGGCTCTATCCTGCACCTAGTGGCCCCTGTCACTCCCCAGCCGCCCCCACGTACATACCCCGGTCACTTGTTTCAAACCTGGCTGCCCCTTAGCCGCCCGGCCAGCCGCTTGCAGGCACTCAGCCTTGCTGTGTAGTCACCCCCTCCAGCCCCTGGCACCTAGCCTGGCATAGGGGGGTGAGGCGGGGTGTGGGAGGCTGACCCTGCTGAAGCAAAGGCTGTGGTTGGGGTCCCCGCCCAGCCGTGCCCTGTGTCCAGGCAGCTATGGGCCACATGGCCCAGGCCCACCCACCCCAGCTCCAGGCCCAGCCCCGCCTCCCTCCCGCCCTCCGTGGGTGGAAGCCACAGCCGAGGCTCAACTCCTGGCCGCGTCACCACCGCTGCCCTGGAGGCTGGAGCATAGAGCCCAGGCAGCCCTCGTCAGTGGGTGCCCACGTCGAGGGCCTGGGGAGTCCTGGATCTACTCTGCTTTCCCAGCTGGAAGCCTGTCTGTCCACAGGCCCGCCCCATTGAGGGTGGCCCAGGAAGTGGGAAGGAGCGTGGTGGAGGTGAGCTGGCCAGGCCTCAGGAGGGAGGGGAGAGGGGAGGGCTAGACTGGCTGCCGGGGAAGGAGGGTCTGCCCCTGGCCACTGGAGCCAGCATGAGCATGTGCGAAGGCCGCACCTTTCTTGGGGATGGGGCGGGGTCACCGTGTTTCCATGTGTGCGAGATGGCATGTGCCTGTCTGCTGGGGACTTGCAGGCATCTGAGCATAGGTCCCTGAGCCTCTCTGTGGGAGCACACTCCTGGGGTCTGGCTTGCATGGGGGCAGACGTTTCTGTGAGACTGTGCCTCACTCAGTCACTCTGGGTGACCCTGGAGTTGACTGGGTGTGCTTAGGTCCATGGAGGTCTCCTTGCCTACTGTGTGTGGTTTTGGGGTCGGGGGGGCCTCCCAGTGTAGCTTTGTATCTTGGGGGTTATTCCTAGGTGTGTGTGTGTCCTGGGGTGCGGCACGGCTTTCCCTCGAAGTCATGGAGTGTCTGCGGCATTGTGTGTGTACACACGTGTCCCTGTGTTTCTATGTGTGGATCTCTTTGGGAGTCTCTGCATCTCTGGGTGCACAAGTCTTTGCAGTGTGTATGAAAGGGTCCCAGTCCACGGTCCATCCCTGGCTCTTCTGGGGCCTACGTGCAGGCTGGCTGAGCCGCGGCCTTCCCATTCGCTGCGTGTGTACTCTGAGCCAGGCTGGCTTTAAGAGCCGCTCCCCCACGTTCTCCCACTGAAGCCTCAGAAGCTCCCTCTGGGGCACGCTCTGCTGGTGCCGCATATTCTAGAGACAGGAACGGAGGCTCTTGGTAAATGTCCTTTTCCCCTGCCCCGCGGCAAGCAAGGCACTGACCCCTGGCCACCAGCCTCCTGAGCCCATGCTCCTGTGCGGGCCGCCGCCGGGTGCTCAGGATGTTGTAGGGTTGAGGGTGAATTGCTGCTGTTGCCGGCTAGCCGGGAAGTTTTCTTTTTTTCGCCTAAGATAAATATTGGAGAAGAATGGCCAGGGAGCTTTCCATGTGACCAGTGCATGTGGCTGGAGGCCTGTGGTTTGTGTGGCTGGGTGTGTATCTGCATGTCTGTGTGATGGTCTTAGGACTCGGCTCTGTGGGGTGTCAGCTGTGGACGTCCTACGTGCTCTGGCATGTCCTCACATGCATCTATGTCTAGGGATCATGCATGTGTGTGAGTGTGCATGTGTGTGCATGTATGTGAGCATGTATTTGTGAGCGTGTGAGCATGCGTGTATATGTATGTGTGCATGCATGTGTGTGCATGTGTGTGCATGTTTGAGTGTACATGTGTGTGCATGCCTGTGTGAGCATGTGTGTGAGCGTGTGTGTATGTGTGTGCATGTGTGAGCGTGTGTGCCCATGCGTGTGTGCATGTTTGTGAGTGTGCATGTGTGTGCATGTCTGTGTGAACATGCGTATGTGAGCATGCATGTGTGAGTGTGCATGTGTGTGTGCATGTGTGAGCATGCATGTGTTGCAGGATGGCTTTGCTCGCTGCCGTGTGTTGGGTCTGTGATGAGAGGCCATAGTTGCTGCCTAGTATGTGTCCTGGCGTCTGTGCGTGGCCTTGTGTGTTGCATGGCAGGGGAGGTAGACAGTGAGAGGGCCTGGGTGCTGGAGCCTGAGAGGGGCAGGGCCTCTTTCCTGCCACATCACCCCCTTCCCCCTGCCCAGCCTCAGGCGAGGAATAAATGACGTCTGCTCTGATTTCCCAGGCCGTGTGGGCTCCCACACACTCTCTATTGTGGTGTGCGTCCCCACCCTGAGTACCTCTGGGGGGTGAAGGGCACCAGCAGAGCCCTTTGTGTCTGTGCCCTTTTGTGCTGGGCCAGATTCGGGGCAGGAGGGCTTGGCCCTGGCATCACTGGGGGCTCTGAGCACCAGCCTGGGCCTGGCTGGGTAAAGGAAGCACCATCTCTTCGTTGAGCCACACTCTCTGCGCCATACCTTACCTTGTGCTGGGCAAGCCTGGGGACACAGAGATGGCCCCAGGCCCTGCCCTCCTGGGTCTCCCAGTCCAGTGGGAGAGGCAGACCTCTTATCAGACAGTAACAGCCCGTCAGGCTCCTCCCTCCCAACCCTGGAGAAAGTAAGAGTAGCATACATTTGCTCTGCTGAAGGGACCATGCCCGGCATCCTCTGTAGTGTATTTGTTCATTCATTCATTCATTCATCATTCAGCAGCAAGAATGGCAGTAATGATAACAGCAGCAAGCCTGCAGTGAGGCCCCACTCGGCACCAGTCACTGTTGTAAATGTTTTACATGTGTCATCTTATTCGCTCGTCCAACATGCCCAGGAGGTAGGGACTATCGCTACCCCCAGTTTGCAGACTGAGGCCCAGAGGGGTTGAGTCACTCGTCCAGAGGCATACAGCTTGGAGTAGTAGAGCCAGTATCTGGGACTGGGCAGTCGGCTCTTAACCACCAGTACAGGCCTGCTGATCCCCTGTACTGCACCAGGCCTTTGCTGAGGACAAAGCAGTGGCCAGGAGGGACAGGCTCTGTCCTCGTGGGACTGCCTGTTCGTTGCAGGAGACATGCTAATTAAGGACCATACGGACAAAGGTAAAATTACAGCTGTGACAGATGCTGTCAAGGGGAAGGCACGGGACATGCAGGGTTTTAGACAGTCTCACTCTGTCGCCCAGGCTGGAGTGCAATGGTGTGATCCTGACTCACTGCAACCTCCGCCTCCTGGGTTCAAGTGATTCTTGTGCCTCAGCCTCCCAAGTAGCTGGGACTAGAAGCACATGCCACCACACCCAGCTAATTTTTGTATTTTTTTAGTAGGGATGGGGTTTTGCCATGTTGGCCAGGCTGGTGTCGAACTCCTGACATCAGGTGATCCACCCGCCTCAGCCTCCCAAAGTGCTAGGATTACAGGCATGAGCCACCGCGCCCGGCCATGGACCTGCAGTTTGAAGGAAGAGGAAGGGATAACAGGGTGAAGGTTGAGGGGGCAGGGGGCTCTTCGGGACCCAGGCTAAGGGCACAGTCCATGCAGAGGCCTGGTGGTGGGGACGGCGCTATACCTGGAGGAATGAAGGAGAGCAGGGCTGCCCCCTCCACCCTCCACAGACGCTGCTGAATCCAGGCCCCGCTTCCAAAGGCGCCCCCCGGCCGGATCTATGTCTTTATGGGCTTTTACCCATTGTGGGGACTCATGGATTTCCAGAGGCACCCCCCATGTGATTTGGCTCTTGCCAGGATACACTGCCACTTCCTGAGATTCCCAGCGTAGGCCACGTGGCTGGGTGGGCCCCCCTGCAGTGGGGAGGGTCTGGGCGTTCACAGTGGGGTACCTTTTGTGGTGTTGGGACACACACCAGCTTACTTGTGGAACAGCCAGATTCAGTCTCTGAAGACCCATTTTCTCCCCAGGCGTCAAGGTCAGACTTCCAGGGAGTGAGTATACGAGGCCCAGGGACTTGTGTCTGTCTCGGCCCCATCCCCGTGCCCTGCGCCGCCTCAGGGACCAGGCTCATTACTTTGGTAATGGCATCACCCATTTGTTCCACAGATATGTCTCGAGCACCTACTGGGTTCCAGCCACTGCTCTAGATGCCAGCAAGAACCAGACAGACGGGTCCCTGCCCTCAGGGCGCTGACATTCCGCTGGGGGCACCGCCAGTCAGTAGGTGTAGGATGCCAGGGGGTGGTAAGTGCCACAGGGACATAAAAAGCGGGGTGCACATTTTGTTCAGGGGTCAGGCAGCCTCTCGGAGGAGGTTTTATTTGCGCTAAGACCTGAATATCAAGAAAGGCTGAGCAGTGCAGTTCTGGCAGAGGGAAGATAGGTGCAGAGGCCCGGAGGCTGGAACAGCTGTGATGAGTCCAAGACATACCCGGAGGCAGCCAGCTCGGCTGGAGAGGAGTGAGGGGAGGAGACGAGGTTTGCGAGGGTGGCAGGGCCCTCCCAGTCAGGGCCGTGTTGAATCAGTGTTTGAGCCAAAGTGGGAAGCCCTGTAGAACGGTGTGTGTGCATTTGTGTCATGTCTTCAGATTCCCTTCTAACCACGGTGGCTTTTCTGGTCTTGGTCTGGTCATTGTCAGGGACATTGTCCCTCCCTGTTTTTGTCCCATAAACCTCCAAGGTCCTTTCTGTAGAGTGGAGGCCTTGGCTGGAGCCAGGACCACTGGGGAATGGGGGATGTTGACTTGCCTTCTCTGTGGGACAGAGTGGCTGCTTTTGTAACCTGGCACTGGATAGCCCTGGGCAGTGACTTCCCCTCTCTGGGCCTCAGTTTCCTGGTTTGGGGAACAGGAAGGAAGAGGACTCCCCACCCAGCACCCGGAACTGTTTAGAGGGCTCCTCGTGGCCTGGTCTGTGTGCCTGGCACAGCCTGGGCGAGTCCACAGCCACGAAGGGGGGCCCTTGTGAGTCCACGCCCTGCTCTAGGCACTGAAATGCAGCCATCATGAACCAATACGCGGTCCCTGTCCATATGAGCCACTGACTTAGTGAGGAAGATGGCCAAGACAGGCGAACAACTGTAATATGCAAGGCAACGCTGAGGGCCCTGGAGGGAATGGACCTAGGCTGACTGCGCCAGGCTCTGCGCCAGGTGCTGGGGGTGCCACATGGAGCAAGACCAGGCCGAGCCCCTGCCTGTGAGCTCGCGCTGCAGCCCTCGGCCAGTCCTGCCACCTCCACCTTTACAGCATGCCCAGAACCTGCTCATGCCACCCCCTCTGCAGCCCCCACAGGGTCCTGTCCCCTTAATTTCCCCTGGACCATCACAGCCTCCTCCTCCCTGGTTCCCCTTTCCGTTCTGCTCCCACAGACTGTTCCCAGCCAGTGGGAGCCTGTGAACTCCTGAGTCAGGCGGTGGCCCTCCTGGGCTCAGAGACCCCTGCAACTCCCATCTCACTCGGGAGAGGACCAGGCCCTCCCTGCGGCCCCCAGAGCCCCCCACGATCTTCCCCATTACCTCCCTGGCCTGTCCTTCCACTCGCCCCCTCACCCACCCTGCTGCAGCCCCGCGGCCTCCTCGCTGCCCCTTGACCATATCAAGCAAATTCCCACCGCCCTGGCTGTTCCTTCCTCCCGGGCCCTACATGGCTCCCTCTCCCCTCCTCACGCAGGTCCCTGCTCACGTGTCCCCTTCTCAGCAAGGCCTACCTGACCCCTTTATTTTATAATTATTATTATTACTATTTTGAGATGGAGTCTCACACTCTGTCGCCCAGGCTGGAGTGCAGTGGCACAATCTTGGCTCGCTGCAACTTCCACCTCCCAGGTTCAAGCGATTCTCCTGCCTCACCTTCCCAAGTAGCTGGAACTACAGGTGCCTGCCACCACGCCAGGCTAATTTTTTGTATTTTTAGTGGAGATGGGATTTCACCATGTTGGCCAGGCTGGTCTCCGACTTCTGACCTCAAGTGATTTGCCTGCCTTGGCCTCCAAAAGTGCTGGGATTACAGGCATAAGCCACTGCGCCCAGCTTGTTATTCTTATTTTTGAGACAAGGTCTCGCCCTGTCACCTAGGCTGGAGTGCAGTGGCACAATCACTCACTGCAGCCTCGACCTCTCAGGCTCAGGTGATTCTCTAGCCTCAGCCTCCTCAGTAGCTGGGACCACAGGCGCACACCACCACGCCCGGCTAATTTTTTATTTATTTTTTACTTTTGGGGGTAGAGACAGGGTCTCACTAGGTTGCCCAAGCTGATCTTGAACTCCTGGCCTCAAGCGATCCTCCGTCCTTGGCCTCCTGAAGTGCTGGGATTATGGGCATGAACCACCGTGCCCAGCCTTGACCACTTTATTGAGAATTCCAGCCTCCCCTCCGCTCCTTTCTGATTGCTGCGTTATTTTCTATGTCAGCATTTTTCACCCGACTTAGTAGATATTGTTCTGATTTATCTCATACATCGACTGCCTCTTTCCTTCTAGAATGTGAGTGCTGCAAGGACAGGGATGTTTCTGACTGTTGGGTGCACTGCTATGGGCCCCAGGCCCAGCAGAGTCAGCCCTCGGTAGATATGGATGGGTGCATGGGTCGATGCATGGGTGGGTGTGATCGGGTCACTTGTGGGTGGAGTAGGTGTTTGCTAAGGAGGACCCTGGGGATGTGTCAGTCCCAAACTTGAGGACTCCTTGGAGGCACAAGGCTCAGTGTGGGAGGCCTGAAGAGAGATGTGGATAGAGGAGGGTTGGGGGCCGTGCAGGATGGGGGCAAGAGCTGAGCCAAGGTTTGGAGGCAGGAATGGCGTGGGGGACTTGGGACAGTGAGGAGCCTGCTGTGCCGGGACGGGAAGCCAAACTCCCAGTGCCTCCACTATCAGAGCACATGCCCAGAAGGTAGGGGGTAAACTGAGGCAGGGAGGGTCCCTCCCAGAGCTGGTAGGTGAAGATTGTGGCAGGGTGGTGAGTGGGACCCAATGGTGGAAGGCTGAGTGCAGGCTGGAGGCAGTGAGCGGTCTGGGTCCCCTTCCTGATTCGAGTTTCATTTTGGTGATGATGAAAGGATGCCTGTGGTCCTGGCCACCTCCCCTGCCCTGCCCCCAGGTCCCTGCGTTCCGGCTGGGCCAGCCCCCTCCCTTCCAGGGGCAGCAGCTTTGATCAGAGCCTGGAGGGGGCGGGGCAGGAGGTAAGGGTTTTTGCGCGTGCGTGTCTGCTCACACCCACAGCTTTGTCGCACGGTGGATCTTGCTTTTCCATTTGGGCCAGTTAACCTTGTGGGGGACAATTGGGGTGGTGGGACCCTTTTCCTCCCATAAAAGGTCAGAGGATGCAGGGGGTGACTGGAAAATCTGAAGTGTCTGCTAGGCCAGGTCAACGCTGCCTGTCCCACATGTTAAAGAATTCAAAAGATTTTTTAAAATTTGAAATAAACATTTTAGAGTGGGATACAAAATGTGCCTGCATTTTTGGGATCAAATACTGGACTTCAGAGGCATCTGTGCCCCGGCTGGGGCAGAAGGCTGCACCTTCCTGCTGCTCTGGGACTACTGCCCCCAGGTCCCAGCTGCTCATCTGAAAGATTTCCTGGGTGCTGCCGGGCCTTGTCCAAGGCCTCTGAGCAGGGGAATAGTGCAGCGGACAGGGACGATCATTCCACGGAGTCCCTACCGTGTGCTGCCCTGGGCTACAAGGGGGCAAGACAGAGGACAGTCCCTGCCTTGTGAAGCTGACACATTCTAGGGGAGAGGCAGATGCTAAAGAATTACACACGTGGCTGGGCCCGGTGGCTCACGCCTGCAATCCCAGCACTTTGGGAGGCTGAGGCAGGTGGATCACCTGAGATAAGGAGTTCAAGACCAGCCTGGCCAACATGGTGAAACCCCGTCTCTACTAAGAATGCAAAAATGAGCTGAGCCTGGTGGCGGACGCCTGTAATCCCAGCTTCTCGGGAGGCTGAGGCAGGAGAGACACATGAACCCACTAGGCGGAGGTTGCAGTGGGCCGAGATCATGCCATTGCACTCGAGCCTAGGCAACAAGAGTGAAAGAAACTGTCTCAAAAAAAAAAAAAAAACGAATTACACACACACACACACACACACACACACACGCACGCACGCACACGCAGGCACGCACGTCATATATGTGGTAAGAGCCCTGAGGAAAGATAAAGCAGAGACGGGCATAGAGGGTGACAGGACAGGAGCAGGGCTTGTGAGCACAGGCGGGCCTGGGAAGTCAGGGGAGGAGGGAGATCAGTGAGAGGAGAGTTCCAGGTAGGGCACTCGCCCATGCAAAGGCCCTGAGGTGGAACCATGTCTAGGATTTGAGAAACAGCAGGGGGACCTGTGTGGCCAGGGCACAGTGAGTACAGGGGTGCATGGGAGGAGAGGAGGGCAGCGTGGTGATGGGCGCATCCTGTGGGGACTCTCAGGCCACGGGGAGGCATTTTGGGGGCCAGCAAAGGATTTAAGGCTGTGGACTCTGGAGTGGGTGGGACTCTGGCTTCCAGGCCCAGCTCTGCTTGGTGAGCTTAGTGAGAGATTTGACCTTTGTGAGTCTCTGTTTCCATAGCTGCAAAATGGGGCTCAGAATGGCCACCCTACCGCGGTTGAGGGCGCCTGTGAGCTCAGCGTCAGCGTCTGCTCTGGGCCATGGGTCCCTTGTGGTGGCGATGGTGGTGGGAGTACCGAGCTGAGCCTCAGGCCACATTTGGTGGGAGGGGTTGGTTTTAAGCATCTTTCCTGCTGCCAGGCCCATGGGAAAGGCTGGTGAACAGCCATTGGGGAGGTGGGGGCCTGGGGGCCCACTTTGTGCTTCCTCCCACTACCCGTGGCGTCCAGGAGAGGTCACATAGGAGGGAGGGACCCTCACTCAGCAGAGGCTAGGCCAGGAGAGAAAAGGCAAGGTCTGGGTGTAGACAGAAATAATGGGGGGGGGGGGAGGGAGAGGGGAGGCCAGGACCAACCTTCAGAGGAGGAGGATGATAGTCGTAGTAGTAATAATAATAATAGACAAAACCAACAGCGTCACCTCAGCCCTCCAGGGCAGCAGGACAGACAGGTAAGAGCCCAGCCTTCAGTGCCTTCCACACACAACTGCCCAGGTTCAAATCCTGGCTGCTTCTCACTGGCTGCTTCTCCTGTCCGTGCCCTGGACAAGGGCCTTCCCTTCTCTGGGCCTCAGTTTCCCCATTTGTGAACTGGGATGAGGATGCTTGTGAGGATGGAACGGGATTAGACGCACAGCAGGGCCGGAACCCGCGAATCTCTGCAGACAGGCCTGGAGTCTGGTGTCCACTCTGCCACCCTAGCTGGGTCACCTGGGTTAATGAGGTCCCCCTCTGTGCCTTGTTTTCCCTGTGTGTAATCTGGAGCTCATAATGGCCCCTCCCTCCAGGGTCAGATGTGGGACTCTGGGTAAAGTGCCTGGAAGAGGGCTGGTACACAGTAGGTACCCAGTAAGTGCTGGCTGCTATTGGAATGGTGACCGGCACTTACCGAGCACTTACTGTGTGTGATCTGCCTTGGCTCTGATCCCAACCGCTGTCTCTGGGCCAGGCCCTCCATGCCCTGTGTTCTGCGTAATTCCGTATAAAAACTCCAGGAAGGCCAGGCACGGTGGCTCACACCTGTAATCCCAGCACTTTGGGAGGCCGAGGCGGGCAGATCACTAGAGGTCAGGAGATTGAGACCAGCCTGGCCAACATGGTGAAACCCCGTCTCTACTGAAAATACAAAAATTAGCTGGGCATGGTGGCGGGCGCCTGTAATCCCAGCTACTCGGGAGGCTGAGGCAGGAGAATTGCTTGAAGCCGGGAGGCGGAGGTTGCAGTGAGCCGAGATTGCACCACTGCACTCCAGCCTGTTTGACAGAGCCAGACTCCGTTTAAAAAAAAAAAATTAAAATAAATAAATAAATAAATAAATACTCCAGGAAGCAGCTACTATCATCGCCGTCTTTGAACAGAGGAGGAAACTGAGGCACAGCGTGGCTGAGTTGCTCACCCAGGGCCACATATTGAGGTCCCCAGGTTGGGTTAGAGCCCCAGTTCACAGACACAGAAAGTGAGGTCACACAGGGCCGGTCGTAGCAGCGCTGCTGGGGTTTGGAGCCCTGGGCAGCCTGACTGCCAAGCTTGGAGCTGGCCTGGGAGCCCAGCCCCCACCCTTCCCTCCCTGCACCTGGGCAAGCCCAGCCTTTCCGCCTAGCTCTTCTCCCTCTTCCCAGGCCTGGCACGGCCTCTGTGGCCCCCATGTCAGGAGCTTCTGTTGGGAAGGGAGCGCCTGCTGGGGAAACCGGCAGGGCTTGGAGCTGCACAGGACGGTCCAGGGTGGGGTCCCTGCCTGGTCATTATAAACATGTTCAGTTCCTCTGTTTGTCCTGCCCTCTGTGCAGTGCCCAGAGGGAAGGGGTGGCCCCAGGCAAATATCCGGAGGTGTGCCTCTTGCCCCCTTCCCTTGGGGGTTTATGGGTGGGAGGGCAGGAGGCCAGGCTTCGGAGGACATCCCCCAGACCCCGTGCTGCCAGCTGGGCCAGCTGCCCACCCTGCAGGCTGCTCCTGCCCCATCCCCAGGTGTTCCCCACCTCAGGATCTGCCCCGCTCTCCGCCCTCTGGGCTTAGTGAGGGGTCACATGGCTGATCCTCTTCCTGTGGCTGTGGGAACTGCCTAGTGCCCCGCAGTGGGGAGGGAGCGGGATGGGCGGGGCAACAGGTTCACGATGAAGAGGCCTGGGCTGGGCATGGGGCCAAAGGGGGTGGAGAGACATCTGGGAGGACAGAGAGGCCAGAGGACATGGGACGCAGATCTGGAGTGACAGCAGGCAGAGTGGGCAGATGGGGACTGTTGGGGTATGTGGATGACCCTAGGAGCTGGGCCTAGAAAGCCACGAGAGAGTAGGTCAGGGCCACGGGGGTGGGCCAGGCTGGAAGGCCACGAGGGAGGGATGGGCAACACTCAGGGCGCTGGCATTGGGCTCAGAGAAGGGGCTGGGCAGAGACAGAGGAGGCTCCCCGTCTGCCCTCCATCCTAGGCCCCAGGGCAAGCAGGGAAACTGGGCCAACCCTGGGAGCCTTGGCCAGGCCCGGCTCTGACCACCCGCTGGCCTCTTGGGACCAGTTGAGACAGGTTGGCTGCCGGGCCCCCACCCACCTCCCACAGGGCTCCCGCTGCCAAACCGGTTCCCCTGGCTGGCTCCCATCGATGGTCCTAGCTCTGGGCCAGGGCCTCACCTTTCCCAGCTGCTCCGAGGAAGGCAGCCTGAGCCAGGAGGAGAAGTAGATGTGGAGGGGCCACGTGCATCTGCGAGTCCCCTGTCCTCTCACTAGGGCCACAGGACTCTCTGGGCTGCGTACTGTGCCAGGCTCTGGGGAGCCCGCTGGGAACAAGACAGAACAGAAACTCCACATGTGCGTCCCCTCATCCTCTGGCCTGAACTTTTCCCCTCTTCCTGGAAGCCTTCCTGCTGCCCACCCTGCATCCCTCCAGACTGGGTCCCATGCTCCCGTCCCCCAGCCCTGACCACCCTGGGCTGCTGCTGCATGGGGACAGGTCTGTCTGCCCCACACGAACTTCCCATGAGGTCAAAGGCTGTCTGGGTCACTGCGGTGGCCACAGAGGAGGCCCATTGCTGAGTTACTCCTAAATGAATGAATGAATGAATGAATGAATGAGTGAGTGAACGGATGTATTCCTCTCATTTTACAGATGAGTAACCCGAAGCCCCTAGAGGAGTGGTCACCTGCCTGAGGGCACTTCTGTCCCACCAGCATCAGACCAGGTGTGTGCGACTCCAGGGCCCGGGCCGGGACAGCTGGGGTGGGGCCTTCCGGGGGAGCAGGACCTGGGCTCCTCCTACAGGCGCTGTGGGAGTCACCCTGGCCATCACAGTGGTCCCCACCGATAGGCCCCCTGTATTTGCCCAGCCCTGCACCAAGCTCTTTGCTCCCAGTCACCCATTACCCTTCACAGCAGCCCTGTGGGGGTTCATCCACAGCACAGAGAGGTTGTCACCTGCCCAAAGTTGCGGCAGCATGTGGTGGAGAGTCGAACTACGGCCACCTGGTTCCCTTTCCCATCTTTCTCCGTGGGATGCTGCCATCAGCGTGTCTCCCCCTCAGCCCCTTTGTTTTTTAAAGTGGCTTTGGTCGAGCATTTGCTCTGTGCTTGGTACTGTGGCAAGGGCCTGACTGAAGACCACAGATCCTAAAGATAGGGGAGTGTCGCAGCAAGGCTGCCTGGGTTCCCTCTTACCCCAGGGGCTCAGTAACCCTGTGCTGAGTCAATATCCAAAGGTGTGTGCGTCCCCAGCCCAGACTCATGGCTGGACCAGTGGCAGTGGCCAGGCCATCAGTGACCGTCCATTGAGTACACACCATGTAACAGGCATAGCAGGGGATGTGGGGAAGCAGGGCAGATGGGACCCGGCCAGAATGTAGTACTGACATTCTAGCGGTGCGGTGTGGATGCTGCACTCATGAACCTAAGAAGGAACAACAAACAGGATTTCCATGAGTTCCGGGCTGTGACGGTGATGTAGAGTGGGGACGGTGGGACACGGGGCTGTTTGCCTTGGGGTGGTCAGGAAAGGAGTCACTGCTGCTCTGAGAACTGAAGGAGGGGACGGGGAGTCCTGTGCAGACACTGGGAAGTGAGCTCCTGGCAGAGGGGCCAGCCCATGCAAAGGCCCTGAGGTCTCCAGGGGATGAGAACAGAGAGGTGATGGGGCCTTGTGGGCCCGCAGGAGACAGAGCGGCAGGAAAGTTCTGAGCAGAGGGATGAGACCGCTCGGGTGCTCACGGGTACCCTCTGGCTGTGTGTGCCGCACAGATGGGGGCAGGGGGTGAGCAGGGAGACCCGGAAGGAGGCTGCTGCCTCCTGTTGGTCCTGGTGTAAGATGAGGATGGAAGGGACAGAGCAGGGGCAGAGAAGGAAGAGACATGGGCAGGCTCTCACCCACCCACCGTGATTCCCTCCCGAAGACCGCACTGAGCCCCCGGCACCATGTTTGGGAAGAGGAAGAAGCGGGTGGAGATCTCTGCGCCATCCAACTTCGAGCACCGCGTGCACACGGGCTTCGACCAGCATGAGCAGAAGTTCACTGGGCTGCCCCGCCAGTGGCAGAGCCTGATCGAGGAGTCGGCTCGCCGGCCGAAGCCCCTCATCGACCCCGCCTGCATCACCTCCATCCAGCCCGGGGCCCCCAAGGTATGCGGCACCCACCACCACCTCCCCCAGCCCACCCCAACCCCCGAGTGGCCCCAGCGCTCAACCCCACACTCGACCCTGTGACCGACACCTCCTCACTGACATGGAAACAGACACACCCCAGCCTTCCACCCTGATCCTGGGTCCAATGCTGGCCTTTCACCCTCTACCCACTGGCTCCAAGTGCTAAGAACCCATGCCACCCCAACCTGAGCCCCCCATGGCCCATCTGACAGCCCCCACACCAGCTTCCAAGCTCTGCTGTCTCCCGCACACTCATGTCCCAAGGGCCATGCTGCTGTACCCCGGACCACACTCCCGTCCCACCCACCCTTGAGCCTTTCCAGAGTTCCTGGCAGTGGGGGACAGACCCATTCCCAGAGGGTGACAGCCCCAAGTGGTCAGGGCTTGGGTGGGGGAGCCCGGAGGAGGCACCTGACACAGACCAGGGGTCCAGGCAAGCTTCTGGGAGGAGGGGACACTGAGGCAGAGCCCAGGGCTGAGGAGGAGGAGGAAGAATTCCAGTAGACGCTGGGGAAGCCGGGCTTTAGTGGAGAAAATCACTCCTGTGAAACACTGGGGGCTTTTTGGTTTTGGGGGTTTTTTTTCCTGCCATCTACAGCAAAATGGCAAGGTTGGGATTTGAACCAATGTCTGTTTCCAAGGCCCATGCTCTTAACCCCTCTCCTGCCTCCATGTGAAATTATAAGAGTTGTGGAGCCGGTGTCTGGGTGTGGCCTGGCCTGAGGCTGGCCTGGCCTGAGCCCATGCTGGGCCTCGGAAGCCAGCCTCAGAGCCTGGACTCTCTCCCATGGTCAGTGGGGACTGGGAGGGGCCACAGGCCAAGGGGAGCTCGGCCAGGTTTGCTTCCAGCGGGTAGAGATGGGTGTGCCTGGGGACTCACCCTCCTGGTGCCCAGCCCAGCCTGGCGGGGAGAAGCCCCAAGGCCCACAAGTTGGCCATAGACACAAGTGCAGCCTCAATGTGGTGGCCCACTAAGGGGTCCGTGTGGCCCATGCAGGGTGCTTTTGAATGCTTTGACTTCTTTGCCTCCACTGAAAAAGTGACAGACTTCACTTCCAAAACCGTTTCTGGCATCTGGTGACAGACCAGCTGGAGCCCAGTGGCAGCTGCCTCCACAGGTGGGGCACTGGTTCTTCTGGGCCACAGGCTGCACCCGACCTGCCTCAGCTCCACGCCCTGCCTGGCTCTGTGGCCGCTTGGATGTAGGCTTTGCCCCCACCAAGGTGTCTCCAAAAACCCAGACCCTGCCTGGCTCACCAGATGTGAGGCCTGCCTGTGACTGTCCCACTGGGAGGCAGGGCACCTGAATTCACACACGGGGCCTTGTGGCCAGCACTGTCCTAGGGCCCCGGGGGCACTTGTGTTTGCTGCCCTTGGCCAGGCCTCAGGCCTCCCAGGATGATCTCAACCCCCTGTTTTTTTTTTGTTTTTTTTTGTTTTTTTGAGACACATTCCTGCTCTGTCTCCCCGGCTGGAGTGCAGTGGCGCCATCTCATCTCACTGCAACCTCTGCCTCCTGGGTTCAAGCGATTTTCCTGCCTCAACCTCCCGAGTAGCTGGGATTACGGGCGCCCACCACCATGCCCAGCTAATTTTTGTATTTTTAGTAGAGATAGGTTTTCGCCATTTTGGCCAGGCTGGTCTCAAACTCCTGACCTCAGGTGATCCTTGGCCTCCCAAGGTGCTGGGATTATAGGCGTGAGCCACTGCTCTTGGCCTCAACGTTCTGCTCTAATAGCAAAGTCTGGCCTTGTGTCCACCTTAATTTCCTGGGGCCCCTGGGCAAGGCCCAGCTTCAGGCCGACAGCCACGGCCAGGAGAGACAGGGAAGCGTCAGGCCACGGATTTTGTGGGATCAGTGTTTTCTACACGTTACAGGCAGGGCTCCAGCTGGAGGATGCCTGGCAGCCCCAGGCAGGGTCCGAGTTTTGTGGGATCAGTGTTTTCCGCACGTTAGAGGCAGGCCTCCGGCTGGAGGACATCTGGCAGCCCCGGGCAGGGTCCCTGTCAGCAGGGCCCACGTTCTCGGCTCACTGTGGCCTTTGCACAGACAACTCACTCACTACGTGGTTTAGCAAAAGTTCACTGAGCCCCTGCCGTGCGCCAGATGCTGGGTCTAGGTGCTGAGATGGAGCAGGACCCGAAGCAGACAGGAAAAAGCAATCCCTGCCCAGAGCGTGCACTAGGCAGAGCCGGGAGCGGACAGATGCCTGCGTGCTCTGTATCAGCTGCTGTTAGTTGCTCTAGGTAGAATGCAGGCAGGGCAGGGGCCGGGGAGGGCAGGGGCTGGCATTTTAGATGACGGGAGGCCAGCGGAAGCCTCACTGAGAAGCTGAGTTTTGAGCAAAGACCTGAAGGAGTAGAGGGAGGGAGCCACGGGGACCGTGAGAGCTGATGTTCCAGGCAGAGGGAGCAGCCAGCGGAGAGGCCCTGGGCGCAGGGGGGCGGGGGTGGCGGAGACACCCGTGTTCCTGGAAATGGAGCGGGGGCAGAGGTGGCCTGCAGGACACGACTCAGACCACAGAGGGTGGGGACAGGGTGACTCGGGAGGCACTGGATGTTCTGCCTGGTCCCCACCTGCATTTGTATTTGCCACTCGGCTCCTGGGACCCCCTTGCCCTCTACTTTGGGACCAGGCCTTTCTGACTGTCCCTGTCCCCCACCCTTGTTGTTCATGGGAGCAGAGAGTGTGGTTTTGGGGCTAAAGAACACTGGCGCCCACATGGGAGGAAGTGCCAGGCCAGGCCCTGGCCCCAGCGCCCTGTCATTTGCAGCCCTCGGGGCTGATTATGGGGTGGGTCAGCTTCTGCCCTCCCTCCCCCAACCCCGCAGGGCAGGACTATTCCACCAGTGTGGGGAACAGGAGAAAAACAAGGGGGCCTCTCCAGGGTCCCACCGAGCCAGGGGGCAGCAGCCTGGCCATGGCGATCACTCCTCCAGCCCCTGCAGCTGCGTCCCCAGGGAGGGGAGGGGCCGCACCGCCCATGCCATTGTCACTCCATGGCATCTCTTCATTGCGTCTCTGTCTTGTCTCTGTGTGTGTCGTGCTGTCCTGTCCCTGCGTGTCGGATGCACATCCTGTGTGCCCCACTCCTTGCTGGGCCCCCACCCACCATTGACTGGGACCCCAGACCATCGTGCGGGGCAGCAAAGGTGCCAAGGATGGGGCCCTCACGCTGCTGCTGGACGAGTTTGAGAACATGTCGGTGACACGCTCCAACTCCCTGCGGAGAGACAGCCCGCCGCCGCCCGCCCGTGTCCGCCAGGAAAATGGGATGCCGGAGGAGCCGGCCACCACGGCCAGAGGGGGCCCGGGGAAGACAGGCAGCCGAGGCCGGATCGCCGGTCACAGCGAGGCGGGTGGCGGCAGTGGTGACAGGCGACGGGCGGGGCCAGAGAAGAGGCCCAAGTCTTCCAGGGAGGGCTCAGGGGGTCCCCAGGAGTCCTCCCGGGACAAACGCCCCCTCTCCGGGCCTGACGTCGGCACCCCCCAGCCTGCTGGTCTGGCCAGTGGGGCAAAACTGGCAGCTGGCCGGCCCTTTAACACCTACCCGAGGGCTGACACGGACCACCCATCCCGGGGTGCCCAGGTAACCCATCCCCCGCCCCAGGGCCCCCACTGTCCCCTGCCCGTTTCTCCTCTGTCTCCACCTTCCAGCCCCGCCCCACCACCGTGCATCTCATCCTGACCACCCATGTGTCTGTCCGATCGCTGGGTCTCTCTCCTGCTTAGGGAGCAGAGCTGCTCCCTGGCACCCATCACTGACAGCTACCTCTCTCTTCTGTTTCAGGGGGAGCCTCATGACGTGGCCCCTAACGGGCCATCAGCGGGGAGCCTGGTTGTCCCCCAGTCCTCCTCCTCCTCCTCCTCCCGGCCTCCCACCAGAGCCCGAGGTGCCCCCAGCCCTGGAGTGCTGGGCCCCCACGCCTCGGAGCCCCAGCTGGCCCCTCCAGCCCGCACCCCCGCCGCCCCTGCTGCCCCTGCTGTTCCTGGGCCCCCTGGCCCCCGCTCACCACAGCGGGAGCCACAGCGAGTATCCCATGAGCAGTTCCGGGCTGCCCTGCAGCTGGTGGTGGACCCAGGCGACCCCCGCTCCTACCTGGACAACTTCATCAAGATCGGTGAGGGCTCCACGGGCATCGTGTGCATCGCCACCGTGCGCAGCTCGGGCAAGCTGGTGGCCGTCAAGAAGATGGACCTGCGTAAGCAGCAGAGGCGCGAGCTGCTCTTCAACGAGGTGCGGGCGCTGCTGCCCTGCTGCCCTGCCGGTCCTCCCCCCCCCCCCGCCCTGCCCTCCCTCCCCCCGCTCCTGCTCTGCCCTCCCTCCTCTCCCTGCCCTCCCTCCTCTCCCTGCACTCTTCTGTGCTGGGCCAGGCTCCCCTCCTCCCCTCACTCCTCTCCCTCCCCAGGCCGTCTCCTCCGCCCCAGCTGGGTCCTTGCCTCTGTCCTCAGCACCCTCACCCACATCTCTGTCCCTGAGCCCCAGACCCAGGGTTCCTCAGCCCACTGACCCCCCACCCAGTGTCTTCCAGGCCCCTCACACCCACTGAGGCCCACCTGGGCTCCAGGGTACAGTGTCCTCCAGACCTGCCCCTCCTGGGTTCCCTGTGCCCCGCCCCGGCCTCCGCTTCCGGGCGTCCCTCGGCACAGCCCACACAACAACCAAGAGGATGTTTCTGATGTTCAGGCCCACCCCGTCCCCGTCCCTCCTTAGAGACCCTGGCAGTGCCCCGCAGCGCCCTGACGATAGGAAGCCCAGGTCCCTTTGCCAGGCGTGTGAGGCCCCTCTCGACCCCATTGCCCATCACAGCACCCGGCTGCACCAGGAGCTCCTCGCCTGGGTTCCTCATCCTCCCCACACACATGCCTCTTCTCTTATCCTTGCCCTTGTCCGGGTCTCAGCCCTGTGCTTGAATGCCCTCTTCCCACCTGCTCCTCTGCACCAGCCCAGGACTGACCTGAGATGGGCGTGTGCCCAGGGGGGTGCACCCCCAGAAGGGAGGCGTGGGCTTCAAGCTGGCTCTGAGGCCCACGTGGCTGTGGCAGTAGGGGAGGGCAGTCCAGGTGGCCCCGGTGAGCACAAGCTCGATGTAGAACTGCAGGGGAGCCAGGGGGGTGGCGGTGGCTGGGTCTGAGGCGGGCCTGGCAGCCCTCCCGCCTCCCTCCACCGCTGACCCAGCCCCTGCACAGGTGGTGATCATGAGGGACTACCAGCACGAGAATGTGGTGGAGATGTACAACAGCTACCTGGTGGGGGACGAGCTCTGGGTGGTCATGGAGTTCCTGGAAGGAGGCGCCCTCACTGACATCGTCACCCACACCAGGTATTTCCGGGGCCTCAGACCCCTCCTGTGACACGACCAAGCCCCCTCCAGACCACTAGGGGTGGAGCCATATCTCCAAACCAGCTGTGCTTCGGGCCCCCGGGATGGGGTCATGTCTTCCATTCCTCCCACTCCAGAGTGAGGTCGAGTGGTCTCAGATTCCTCCCACTGCAAGGCAGGGCTGCGTCCCCCTCTGCCCCCTGGGGTGCTGTCCACCTGGCTGCTCACCCACCACCCCACCCCACAGGATGAACGAGGAGCAGATCGCGGCCGTGTGCCTGGCAGTGCTGCAGGCCCTGTCAGTGCTCCACGCCCAGGGTGTCATCCACCGGGACATCAAGAGCGACTCGATCCTGCTGACCCATGATGGCAGGGTGAGGGGGTGGGCGGCAGGGTATGGGGGCGGCGGGGTTCCGGCTGCAGGGATTCCCTGCCTCTTCCCATCCCCTGTAGGTGAGCTCTGACCTCCAGGTCTGTGTCTTGAGGAGCCAGGAAGTTCATCCCTCCCTCCTGGAGCAGCCCAGAGTCAGGCTCCAGCTCAGTGGGGGCTCTGTGCAGTGGGAGGGCACAGGCTGGCAGGGGCTCTGCCATCAGCACAGGACACTGGGGCAGGGATCTGGGCAGACAGTGCAGCCCCCGCCACAGGCTTCTCCCTCCATTGAAAAGCTGCTTCCTGCCCAGCACCCAGGGGGGGCCGTGGACCCCAGCCCTGTCTTCCATACTTCGGACTGAAGTTCCGAATCTGAGGCTGTGGCAATTATAACGTCGGGTGGACATGATTTTCTGTGAGAGAGGGCCCTTGACGTGAATGAAATGCTTGCAGAAGTGGATGACTCCATCCCTTCCCCCAAGGAAGATTAAGCCACACAAGTCAGTCCAGGCAGAGGCAGAGAGAGCTCTGTGTCACTGACAGTCTGTGAAAATCTCCAGATGTCTACAGATGTGTTTTGGGGGCGATATCTGTGGGCCACCTGAGATTGTCCACACACGGTTGTGGGGATGTTTTCTGGAGGGAAGAAGACCCATAGAAATCCTCAAAAATCGGAAAGGGGCCCACAGTTCCTAAGAAGGTGTGAGGGGCCTGGTTGTCGTAAAGGCAGGCTGTGTCCCCTCACGGCCCTAGTGCAGGGCTACCTTCCGCTCCACCCGAACTAAAGACTTGCTCCAGGGCAGCAGGGCCCCAGGGCACAGGCTTTCCGGGCCACCCCTGTTCCCAGCTCCAGCCCGGCCTTTGTTTATCTGCAGTACTCAGGCCACTGCCCCCAAAAGCCCCAGAGGCTGTCAGGGAGGGAAATGGGGGGATCCTGGGGGAGGTGACTCGCCCGAGGGCCCCCACCGGGAGGTGGTGGAGCTCCCCAGTGGTCTGGCTCTGGACCCCAGCTCTGACCTCTGGGCTGCACATCGTGTCTGAAGCCAAGGAATGACGCAGGCAGACACCCCTGCTCGCCCTCCAGCTGTGCCAGCTCCTCTGACCCCACTGCCTCTGCCCTGCCCCAGGTGAAGCTGTCAGACTTCGGGTTCTGCGCCCAGGTGAGCAAGGAAGTGCCCCGAAGGAAGTCGCTGGTCGGCACGCCCTACTGGATGGCCCCAGAGCTCATCTCCCGCCTTCCCTACGGGCCAGAGGTGAGCCCTGGGGTGGCTTGGTTGTCCCACCGTGGACAGCGTACACTGCCATTTTCCAGCTGCAGCGCTGGTGGGAGGTGGGGCCCAGTCTGGGGAATGGTTGCCAGGAATGGTGCTCTGGACAAGGAGGTACTGCAGGCGTGCATGTATTCATTCATTCTTTTTTTTTTTTGAGATGGAGTCTCGCTCTGTTGCCCAGGCTGGAGTGCAGTGGTGCAATCTCAGCTCACTGCAACCTCCGCCTCCCGGGTTCAAGCCATTCTCCTGCCTCAGCCTCCCGAGAAGCTGGTTTTACAGGCGCCCGCCACCATGCCCGGCTAATTTTTATATTAGTAGAGATGGGGTTTCACCATGTTGGCCAGGTTGGTCTTGAACTCCTGACCACAAGTGATCTACCTGCCTTGGCCTCCCAAAGTACTGGGATTACAGGTGTGAGCCACCACGCCCAGCCTTGGCTCTGATTTCTGAGCATTGTCTTCACAGGCCGGCTTTCCCCTTGTGGGAGCAGAGCTGGCCCCGGCAGCTCTGGGAAGTGTCTCCCACCTATGGGCTCTCCTCTTTTCCTGGGTGTTTTGGGTAAAGTCCCCAGGTTGGCTCTGATTGGCTCAGCCTGGGTCCTGTGCCTGTTTCTGAACCAATCACTGTGTCTCCACTGTGGTGATGAGGCCGTGTGGGTCCTGAACCCACCAGTGGATGCTACCTGGGCTGAGGGAGGGAGGACATCTGGGGGCAGTTGACAGAAGAGGGGTGGGTGCTGGGGGTGCAGCTCTCTTCAGGGGCTCCCTGGAGGACTAGTGCTCCGTGGACTGCTGGCTGGGCACCCAAGAGGGAGTTCTGGGCCAAGGACTCCAGGAGCCAGAGGCAGAGACAACGCTGGAGCAGTCCCTCCCTGCGGCCTCCCCAGGACCCACCATCCCCCCACAGCTCAGCCCTGCTGTCCCTTCTCCCGCCCCAGGTGGACATCTGGTCACTGGGGATAATGGTGATTGAGATGGTAGATGGAGAGCCCCCCTACTTCAACGAGCCACCCCTCAAAGCCATGAAGATGATTCGGGACAACCTGCCACCCCGACTGAAGAACCTGCACAAGGTAGGCCCCTCCCTGGCTGGGAAACTGTGCGCCAGCTGGCGTGTGGCAGGGCGCCAGGTGGAGCATGGGGTATGGATGGGATGGGGACAGTGATGGCGCCTGGGATGGCGCTTACTGTGCGCTGGGCCCCCCACCCCCGGGCCTCGTGTGTCTGTGCAGACCCCCCTCTGTGGGGCCTGGGCGACTGAGGCAGCAGAGCCACCGGCCCCCTGCACCCTCACCGTTGCCCTGGGCCCCGCCCGGCCCTAGAGAGATTTGCACATTTGGAAGTGAAGGACAGGGCCCGGACCTTCCTAGTGGAGCACTCGCCAGGAGGGAAAGGGGCACCTCTGGGCCCCAGTTGCTTCCAGCTCCTGGCTAAACCATGGAAATAGGGAGTACATGAGCCCCCAGGGTTTGTCGCTTCCTCTGGGGCCACACAGTAAGCACCATCACAGGTGCCATCACTGTCCCTGTCCCGTCTACACCCCAAGCTCTAGACACCCCCCCTGCCTTCCTGCACAGTACATGCTGCCAGCCGACTTGGCAGAGGCGGACACTGCGGCCCCACAGCAAATGAATAGTGGGGACCCTCGCCCCCTGACCCTCCCCTCCTTCTCGACAGGTGTCGCCATCCCTGAAGGGCTTCCTGGACCGCCTGCTGGTGCGGGACCCTGCCCAGCGGGCCACGGCAGCTGAGCTGCTGAAGCACCCATTCCTGGCCAAGGCAGGGCCACCCGCCAGCATCGTGCCCCTCATGCGCCAGAACCGCACCAGATGAGGCCCAGCGCCCTTCCCCTCGACCAAAGAGCCCCCCCGGGTCACCCCCGCCCCACCGAGGCCAGTAGGGGGCCAGGCCTCCCCCTCCTCCCAGCCCGGGAGATGCTCCGCGTGGCACCGCCCTCCTTGCTGGGGGTAGATGGGACCCTACTACTGAACTCCGGTTTTGATCTCGTGACTTTTAGAAAAACACAGGGACTCGTGGGAGCAAGCGAGGCTCCCAGGACCCCCACCTTCTGGGACAGGCCCTCCCCCATGTTCTTCTGTCTCCAGGAAGGACAGCGGCCCTCCCATCACTGGAAGTCTGCAGTGGGGGTTGCTGGGGGTGGAGAGAACACTAAGAGGTGAACGTGTGTGAGTGCACGCGTGTGAGTGTGCATGTGTGTGTGTGCAAAGGTCCAGCCACCCCGTCCTCCAGCCTGCAAGGGGTGTCTGGCGCCTTGCCTGATACCCAGCCCCCTCTCCCCCTGAGCCATTGTGGGGGTCGATCATGAATGTCCGAAGAGTGGCCTTTTCCCATAGCCCTGCGCCCCCTTTCTGTGGCTGGTTAGGGAGACAGGTCAGGGCCCCTCACCCTCTCCAGCCCCTGCAGCAAATGACTACTGCACCTGGACAGCCTCCTCTTTTCTAGAAGTCTATTTATATTGTCATTTTATAACACTCTAGCCCCTGCCTCTATTGGGGGACAGATGGTCCCTGTCCTGCGGGGTGGCCCTGGCAGAACCACTGCCTGAAGAACCAGGTTCCTGCCCGGTCAGCACAGCCCCGGCCCGCCCACCCCTGCCTCGAGTTAGTTTTACAATTAAAACATTGTCTTGTTTTGTGTGTGTGTGTGATGTGGTGGTGGGGGGGCCCTGCCCCACTGTCTTGGGTGGGAATTTGCAGGGAGAGGGTCTGGATCTGGGAGCAAACCACGATTCCAGCCAAGGCAGCGCGAGGGTGGGGTGGGGAGTGGGGAGTTCAGATCGTAGCAGCCAGTAAGCTCCCCCAACCCGCCACTCCCTGGAATGGGGCAGGATTGTCCCCCCCCCCCCACCACGCCCGGAAGCAGCCAGTTTGCCACTGTCCATGTGCAGACTGATCCCAGTTTGCCAAATCTGCAATTTCCTGGAACCTTTTAAAGGCTGTCTTGAGCACGTTTGGTGAGTAGGAGCTACCCAAGTTAGTAAATTTAAGGCCATTTGGCAAATTGGTCAGTGGGCAGATAGGCTTTTGGGGGATTGACTGAGGTTGACTGGCCTGGAGCTGCTGGCTTCGGAGAGACCCCCTGTGAAGTGTGTCCCTCCACGCAGGAGCCCAGAGCCAAGCCCACGCTGGGGGGAATCTGACTGGCATGGAGGTGGCCATGCCGCCATCACTGCTGCTGCTGCATCCTGGCACTTCGCGCCCGAGGCCCCGTTGGGCTCCACTTTCTGCATCCTCCACAGCACCCAGGGAGGCAGTGGGGTGGGGAGAGAGCCAGGAGTGAGCCTCCGTCCCCAAAGCCAGCCAGGCGTCATCAGCACCAGAGACCTCAGCCTGGTCCTCTTGGGAAGTGAGTGGCCAGGGCAGAGATTCCAGGTTAGTCCACACCTCCCACCCTTCACAGGTCCTGACCCCAAGAATCAGGGCACTGTGTGTGTGGCAGGGCCTAGGCCAAGTGCAAACACAGCCTAGATGGATCATCACAGAGTGAAACCCAGCGGTGCAAGCAGCTGTGCTCTCTGCGATGTGTTGGAGGCTTAGGTGAGGTGGATGCCTTTCTGGAAAAAAAAAAATGCTAACATTGGCAAAAGAAGAAATAGAAAACAAGACCAAAATAACTGTCTCCTCACTGCACACGTACTCCAGAGTAAATAAAAGGTTTCAGGCTTGAATGCACTTTCAAATGAGATTTTTTTTTTTTTTTTTTTTGAGATGGAGTCTCGCTCTGTTGCCCAGGCTGGAGTGCAGTGGCACGATCTTGGCTCACTGCAACCTCTGCCTCCTGGGTTCAAGCGATTCTCCTGCCTCAGCCTCCCGAGTAGCTGGGATTACAGGCGCCTGCCACCACACCCAGCTAATTTTTTGTATTTTTAGTAGAGACCAGATTTCGCCATCTTGGCCAGGCTGGTCTTGAACTCCTGACCTCGTGATCCACCCACCTCAGCCTCCCAAAGTGCTGGGATTACAGGCATGAGCCACCGTGCCTGGCCTCAAATGAGATTTACCAGACTTTGAAGGAGCAGGTAATTCCTTCTACCTTGTGAACAAGTTGTTCCAGAAAAGAGGATAGCAGTTCAGGAGGCCTCTGTGACCATGGTTCCAGACCCAGACAAGGACGGTAAAGAACAGAGCATCTCAGAAACAAGGCTCACAGCCAGGGTGGACACCACGGGCACTGAGAACAGCTAGCTCTAGGAGCTGCCCACTCTCCTGCTGAAGAAACCATGGGCTTAGAGACGGGAGCTCCCTTGCCCAGTCACATCTGTGACCCCACGGTGGCTCTGCTGGTTTTGGTGCCTTCAGTCACTCACTGCAGGTTTGTTTTGTTTTGGGTGGTTTTTTTTTTTTTAGACAAGAGGTTGCTATGCTGCTATGTTGCCTAGGCTGGTTTCGAACTCCTGGCCTCAAGGGATCCTCCCTCCTTGGCCCCCCAAAGTGCTGGGATTACAGGCGTGAGCCACCGTGCCCAGTCCACTCACTGCAGTTTGAAGGCATGGCTTTGGGTGGCGTGGGGTGAAAGCTGCCCAAGGCCCCGTTCCTCCCCACGCGGCTGCCTCCTGCCAGAGCCAGTCAGGAAAACAGACCCCAACTAGAGTTGTTTCAAATGGTGGGGATTTGGTACCGGTGGTTGGATCATGACAAAGCTTTGAGAAGGCTGGAGGAGCCACAGAGGGCCAAGTGCCCAGTGATCATTAAAGGCAGGAGGCTGCTGCCACCTGTGTGGCTGGAGGAACAGAAGGGGCCAGTGGCATTCCCCAAACCCCACTCTTGCCTCTGCCTGGCCAGAGCAGAATGGCTTCTTCCAGCTTCCCACCCTGGACTCTCACCCAGGAGCCTCCTACTGGCAGCCCCTTCCTGACCCCACCGGCCCAGGGGGTCTACAGATCCATGTTTCAGGTGTCCGCCTGGAGTGGAACAGGGGAGTGCTTAGGACAAGGGTGGCGCCAGAGGATTCACTCTGCCCACGTTTAATTGACCAGCTGAGGCACTCCACAGGAATGAATGACACGCGACTGGACAGGTGCCGTAGGTGAGGGCCAGACCCGGAGGCCCAGGGATGGATTCATCTGCCTGGGGGCTGGAGGTGTGTTTACAGAGACCCAAAATAAACAATGCAACCAGGTCAGACCAGCGGTTCTCACAGTGTGGTTCCCAGACCAGCAGCGTCACTGGGAACTTACTAGACACGCAAATCCCTGTGTACCACCCCAGCTGCATCAGACACTGGTGGGGCCCAGTGATCTGTATTTAACACGCCCTCCGGGGGATGCCGGTGCCCACTCACGTTTGGGAACCCCTGCGATCCACGACTGCCCTCCTGTGTAAAAGGCCCACCTCTGTGGGACTCCGAGTCATCAGCACCCTGGGGTCCTTCCGTCTTTTTCCTTCCTCCTGGGACACGTGCCTCTCCCATGCGGTATTAGAGAATTCCTTATGCTCTGAAGTGGGCACAGGGAGAGGAAGGCACTCCTCTTTAAGGACTGACCCAGAGGTTTTGCCATTGCTTCATTGGCCAGAGCTTAGTCACGCAGCCTCACCCAGAGGCAAGGGAGGTTGGGAAATGTAGTGTCTGTGTGTGTCTAACACGAATTCTATTACCATGCAGTCAGGATTCTCCACCCTTGCTGTTTCATTAGAGTTGCTGGGCTTCACCCTGGACATTCTGATTTAGTGACAGAACAGAGAACCCAGAGGCAGACCCAGATGTGTACAGGGGCTTCATATACGATCAGGAGATTTAATAATCATGCTGGGGGCTGGGTGCGGTGGCTCAAGCCTGTAATCCCAAACACTTTGGAGGGCTGAGGCAGGCAGATCACTTGAGGTTAGGAGTTCGAGACCAGTGTGGGCAACAAAGTGAGACCCTGTCTCTACTAAAAATACAAAAATTAGCCGGGCGTGGTGGTGGGCGCCTGTAATCCTGGCTACTATGGAGGCTGAGGCATGAGAATCACTTGAACCCAGGAGGTGGAGGTTTCAGTGAGCTGAGATCACATCACTGCACTCCAGCCTGCATGACAGAGTGAGATTCTGTCAAAAAAAAAAAAAAAAAACAACAACCCAGGTGCGGTGGCTTACACCTGTAATCCCAGCACTTTGTGAGGCCGAGGTGGGCAGATCACCTGAGGTCAGGAGTTCAGGACCAGCCTGGCCACCATGGTAAAACCCTGTCTCTGCCAAAAATACAAAAAAATTAGCCAGACATGGTGGCGGGTGCCTGTAATCCCAGCTATTTGGGAGGCTGAGGCAGGAGAATTGCTTGAACCCGGGAGTTGGAGGTTGTAGTGAGCTGAGATCATGCCACTGCACTCCAGCCTGGTCAACAAGAGCAAAACTCCATTTCAAAAAAATAATAATAATTGTCATTTGTAATAGGTATCAGAATGGGGGAAAATATTTGCAAAGTCTAACACTGATAAGATATCTTCTTAACAAGAAGAAGAGACCAGCCGTAACAGGACAATGGGCAAAGGATATGAACAGGCAATTTAGAGAAGAACTCAAAGCCCAGTAAGGGTGTTCGCAGCTGCTTAAACTCGTTAGTCATCAGAGACATGCACATTCAAACCGTGCGGTGGCGTTTTACACCATGAGTCTGATAAAAACAGATCCGGCTTAGTCAAGTGTTGCACATATGTATCTCCCAATGATTCCAATAGTCACACCTGGGTGACTTCCCAAAGAAACTCTCTGGACCTGAGGAAGAGTCGATGAGGACGTTCACTGTAGCATTATTTGTGGGGTGGAGCTGGAGGCGGGGGCATGTCCACCCCAGGGGAGTGGGTGGCTAAACAGAAGGGGTGCACCCCCAAAATTCCTGTGCAGCCAGCAGGTAAGAAAAACAATAATAATATTAATAATACAAGGCTGGATGTATAAATAGCAAATTATGGATATAAAACAATGGTCCTCATTTTGCAAGGTTAGGAGGCTGATTTGCATATTAGCATGGCTGCCACTGGGGAGGGAGAGGGGTGAGGGAAAGAATGAATGAACCGCAGATCTTGGGAGAAATGAAGGCCTTGAAGGCCACACTGAGGCTTGGTTCGCTAAGCAAAGGGGAACTCCCTTTTGTGTGGCTTGGGGCCTGGTCACAGGTGTTTAATATAAAAATAACCCAGGTGATCCTAACATACAGCCAGGATTGAGAACGGGAGAATGGGCTGGGCACGGTGGCTCATGCCTGTAATCCCAGCACTTTGGGAGGCCGAGGTGGGTGGATCACCTGAGTTTAGGAGTTCCAGACAAGCCTGGCCAACATGGTGAAACCCCGTCTCTACTAAAAATAGAAAAATTAGCCGGGCATGGTGGCGGGCGCTTGTAATCCCAGCTACTTGGGAGGCTGAGGCAGGAGAACCGCTTGAACCTGGGAGGTGGAGGTTGCAGTGAGCCGAGATTGTGCCATTGCACACCAGCCTGGGCAACAAGAGCAAAACTCCATCTCAGAAACAAAAAACATTGATCAAAGTCTGGCTGTGTTCAGGGGCTTTGCTAAGCTCCTAGTTTTGCCCCATTTAACTCCTGTAGTGGTTACCGCCCCCCAAGGAAAAGGTTCCCCCCACCCCCAAAAAAAGATAGGTCCACGGAAAATCTGTGAGTGTGGCCTTATTTGGAAAAAGGGTCTTTGCAGATGTGTCCTGAGTTAAGGATCTGGAAATGAGGTCGCCCTGGTGTATCTGAGTGGGCTCTAATCTACTGAAAAGTGTCCTTTAGAAAAAAGCAGAGATTTGGGGCACACGGAGAAGCAGCCATGAGTCAGGAAAAGCCAGGGGCCTTCCAGGAGAAGCCAGAAGGGGCCAGGAAGCATTCTGCCCTGAAGGCTTCAGAGGGAGGAGAGCCCTGTCCACACCTGCACTTCAGACTTCGGCTTCCAGAACAGAGAAAATATGCCAGGCATGGAGGCTGACGCCTGTAATCCCAGCACTTTGGGAGGCTGAGGCAGGTGGATCACTTGAGGCCAGGAGTTCGAAACCAGCCCGGCCAACATGGTGAAAACCTGTCTCTACTAAAAACACAAAAATTAGCCGGGTGTGGTGGTGGGCACCTGTAATCCCAGCTACTCAGGAGGCGGAGGCAGGAGAATCGCTTGAACCTGGGAGGCAGAGATTGCAGTGAGCCGAGATCGCACCACTGCACTTCAGCCTGGGCAACAGAGTGAGACTCGTTCTCAAAAAAAAAAAAAGAACTGAGAGAATACATGGCTGCTGTTTCAAGCCACCACGTTGGGAATTTGTGATCGCAGCTCTTGGCCTGTTTCACAGATGAGAGACAGGAACAAAGATGTCAACCTGAGGTCACAGAGCCAGAAAGTGATAGAGGCAGGATTCGAATCTTGGCATCGGGCCTGGGAGTTCCTGCACATCCTCACCATGCAACACTGAGAAGTGGGTCAGGGCTCCCTTCACTACCCCACTTGTGGGACCACAGTTACGAACAGAAAAGTGCCTGTGTCTTCGCACGTGGCTGGTCGTGGAGGGAGGGCAGGCCCCAAGCTGCAGACTCCAAAAGGGAGGCTGTTGCCCTAGGGTGATCCAAGGAGACTTGGGGTGGAGAGGTGTTGGCTGGGGAATGAGATGAGGCAGCAAGCAGGGTCCTGGACTGCGCATGGGGGACACGGGGGCAGCTCAGAGCCACGCTTGGGGACTGCTGGATTATACGAAGGTGAACTCTCGAATTCTCTGTTCCCTTCTCGAATTCTCTGTTCCCTTCTCTCCCTGCATCTTTTTTTCTTTTCTTTTCTTTTTTTTTTTTGAGATGGCGTCTTGCTCTGTCGCCCAGGCTGAAGTGCAGTAGTGAGACCTTGGCTCACTGCAACCTCTGCCTCCTGGGTTCAAGCAATTCTCCTGCCTCAGCCACCTGAGTACCTGGGATTACAGGCACGAGCCACCACGCCCGGCTAATTTTTGTATTTTTAGTACAGACGAGGTTTCACCATGTTGGCCAGGCTGGTTTCGAACTCTTGACCTCAAGTGATCTGCCCGCCTCAGCCTCCAAAGTGGTGGGATTACAGGTATGAGCCACCGTGCCCCCGCCTCTTCCTGCATCTTTATCTCTGCCTTCCTTTGTCTCTCGCTCTCTCTTTCATTCTCCTGCTTAGTCGTTTTCATTATTTGAACAGGTGGCCCAAGCCCATGGTACAAAATGTAAAAGATCCCAAAGGGAATAAATGGGAAAATCAGCCTCCCTCCCACCTTACCTCCCCCCCACCCCAGCCTCTCAGTTCCGCTCCCCAGAGGCAGCCACTGATACAAGTTTCTTGTGCTTCCTTCCAGAAATGTCTGCATGTACCAGGAAATACTTACATGCATATACAGACGTGTATTTTCCTTCATACAGATAGCATAATGGGCCGGGCACGGTGGCTCACGCCTATAATCCCAGCACTTTGGGAGGCTGAGGCGGGTGGATCACCTGGAGTCAGGAGTTCAAGACTGGCCTGACCAATATTGTAAAACCTGTCTCTACTAAAAGTACAAAAATTAGCTGGGCATAGTGGCTTGTGCCTGTAATCCCAGCTACTTGGGAGGCTGAGGCAGGAGAATCACTTGAACCCGGGAGGCAGAAGTTGCAGTGAGCCAAGATTGTGCCACTGCACTCCAGCCTGGGCGACAGAGAGACAGTCTGTCTCAAAAAAAATTTTTTAAAAAGTTGAATGTTGGCATAATGGACACATCCCTCTGCCCCTTACTTTTTCCTACTTAACAATGTATCTTGGTGGTTGTTCCATGCTGGTACATAGAAAGCAATTTTGATCCTGTTAGTGGCTGTGTAATATTCCATTGAGCAGGGGAACCATGAATGATAGGAACAGCCACTGTCACTGGACATTTAAGGGGCTTAGAGTTGTTTGGTGTTTTCTATTTTATTTTGAGACAAGGTCTCACTCACTCTGTCGCCCAGGCTGGAGTGCAGTGGCACAATCTCAGCTCACTGCAACCCCCACCTCCTGGGCTCAAGTGATTCTCCCGCCTCAGCCTCTCAAGTAGCTGGGATTACAGGTATGCACCACCACACCTGGCTAATTTTTATTTTATTTTATTTTATTATTATTATTATTTTTTTTTTTTTTGAGATGGAGTCTCGCTCTGTCGCCCAGGCTGGAGTGCAGTGGCGTGATCTCAGCTCACTGCAAGCTCTGCCTCCCGAGTTCATGCCATTCTCCCGCCTCAGCCTCCCAAGTAGCTGGGACTACAGGCGCCCGCCACCACACCCGGCTAATTTTTTGTATTTTTAGTAGAGACTGGGTTTCACCATGTTAGCCAGGATGGTCTCGATCTCCTGACCTCGTGATCCGCCCGCCTCGGCCTCCCAAAGTCCTGGGATTACAGGCGTGAGCCACCGTGCCGGGCCAATTTTTTAATTTTTTGTAGAGATGGGGTTTCACCATGTTGCCCAGGCTGTTCTGGAATTCTTGAGCTCAAGCGATCCTCCCGTCTTGGCCTCCCAAAGTGTTGGGATTACAGGGGCCCTCTCTTCCTGTTTTCTGACTCTTTGTGTATCTTTTTGCTCTCTCTGCCTCTCCCTGTCCACACTCTTGCCTCCTTCTACCCAACCTCAGTCCTGCCTCTCTGTCGCCCCCTGCAGGGTGGAGCGGGCTCACTGCCCCTCCACCTCACAAACCTCTGTGGTTTGCATCTGGGGCAGGCAGCACCCACCCCAGCCCACCTTTCTCCTACCCCCGCCCCTTCCCGACCTGGCTGCACTTTCCCACCCTCCACAGCCCTGATAGAGAGCCCAGGATCTGCTCCCCCAGCCCCAGATGCCCACCCTCCAGGACTCCTGCCCTTCCCCCTCTACCAGCAGGCTTGGGCCCCAGGACGGGCTGACTCCTGGGGGTGACGGGTTTTGCAGCATGTGCGGTGGGAGCTAGGCTTGGGCAGGTTGGAAGCGGTGCCTCGGCTGGGTCAGAGCCTCTTCCTCCTGCCGCCCAGCCGGGCCTTCCTGCCCTCCCTGCCCAGCAAGCAGAGCAACGTCATGTCAGCCCTAGGCTGGGGACGGACAATAAACAGACCTGCCCGAGGCCCTGCCCTGGTGAGGATGACATTCGGGCAGGGTGAGAGATTGTGATCCAGTGACAGCCACACATGCAGATGTATTTACAAAGCATGCTGAATGCAAGAAAGGACGAATGGGGTGTGATAGAGAATAGCAGGGAAGGGGAATTTACCTGGCCTGGGGATGGCCCAGCTCTCTTTCTTTGTACCAGTAGAGAACAATCACCAAACCATCTTGTTAGGCAGAAAAAAGCAAGAAGGGTGTGTGCCTTATGACAAGGTGACTTGTTTTGTTTTGTTGAGACAGTCTCTGTCACCCAGGCTGGAGTGCAGTGGCACGATCTTGGCACACTGCAGCCTCGACCTCCCAGGCTCAAGTGATCCTCCCACCTCAGTCTCCCAAGTAGGTGGAACCAGAGGCACTTCCCACCATGCCTGGTTTTTTTAAATTTTATTTCGTAGAGACAGGGGTCTCGCGATGTTGCCCAGGCTTGTCTCAAACTCCTGAGCTCAAGCCATCCTCCCACCTCAGCCTCCTAAAGTGCTGTAATTACAGGCACTGCGCCAGGCCAGTTTTTTTGTTTTGTTTTGTTTTGTTGAGATGGAGTCTCGCTCTGTCACCCAGGCTGGAGTGCAGTGGCGCTATCTCAGCTCACTGCAACCTCTGCCTCCCAGGCTCAAGCGATTTTCCTGCCTCAGCCTCCTGAGTAGCTGGGATTACAGGCACACACCACCATGCCTCGCTAGTTTTTGTATTTTTGGTAGAAATGGGGTTTCACCATGTTGGCCAGGCTGGTCTTGAACTCCTGACCTCAAGTGATCTGCCTGCCTCAGCCTCCCAAAGTGCCCGGATTACAGGCACTTACACTCCTGACCTCAAGTGATCTGCTCACCTCAGCCTCTGGTTGTCGACAAGTTCTTCTAGTTCCCTGGTTGTCGACAAGGTGATGCTTCCCAGATTTTCATCTCAGCCCCGACCCCTCTCTCAACTCCAGCCGGTACATCCAGTTGCCCCTGGCATCACCCCTGCGGATACCTCGTACTTCACATACATGCATGGAGTACTTGATTTCCCAAGAACCCCCTCAAAGAGCTGCCCCATTCTCTGTCTGACCTCATCCCCCCTTAATTCTCTTCACTCCACACTGGCCTCCCTGCTCTTCCCCAACCCACCAAACTCCATCGCACCTCAAGGCCTTTGCACTGTTTCCTCTCCCAGAATGCTCCTCTCCTAGGCCTTTGTGCAGCTAACTCTTTCTCCTTCTTCAGGTTTCTGCTCAAATATCACCTCCTCCGAGAAGCCCTCCCTGACCATTCCACCTGCTCTTCTCTGCCCTGACAGCCCATTCTTCACCTTCAAGGCACTTAGTGCTGTTTGTCAATTAACTAGTTACTTGTTGAATTGTAACTAGTTAGTTGACATCCCTTCCCCCACAAGGCTGCAAGCCCCATGGGGACAGGAATGGCGTCTGTTCTTTCACCACATTACACCCCAGTGCACAGGGCTTGGCCACTGAAGGCATCTCATAAACATCTGTTGAAAGAACAGGTGGTAGAAAGAGCTTTATAAAAATTATACTTTTTATCAGCCTGGGTAACATGGGGAGACCCCCCTCTCTACAAAACATTTAAAAATTAACTGAGCATGGTGGTGTGTGTCTGTGGTCTCAGCTGCTTGGGGGGCTGAGGTGGGAGAATCACTTGAGCCCAGGAGGTTGAGGTTACAGTGAGCTATGATGGCGCCACTGCACTCCAGCCTGGGTGGCAGAGAGAAACCCTGTCTCAAAAAAAAAAAAAAAAAAAAAATTACACTTAGGCTGGATGTGGTGGCTCACATCTGTAATCCCAGCACTTTGGGAGGCCACGGTGGGCGGATCACCTGAGATCCGGAGTTGGAAACCAGCCTGGGCAACATGGTGAAACCTCGTCTCTAGTAAAAATACAAAAAAAATTATTTGGGCGTGGTGTCACATGCCTGTAATCCCAGTTACTGGGGAGGCTGAGGCAGGAGAATCTCTCCAACCTGGGAGGTGGAGGTTGCAGTGAGCCAAGATCGCGCCACTGCACTCCAGTCTGGGTGACAGAGCAAGACTCTGTCTCAGGAAAAAAAAAAAAAAGTGTAATACTTAAAAGAAGTAATACACATAAGTGATACCAAATCCAAAAGGTTCAAAGGATATAGACTACAAAGTCATTGCCCCCACCTTGCCTGTCTCAGCTGCCACCAGATCTTGCCCCCAGAGTCTCTTTCTGGAAGAGATCTGACAAATCCTCATT